>NC_067475.1:8629529-8929529 GCF_947179515.1 Apodemus sylvaticus
TGTCAGCACTGAGATTTCTAGCACAATTGCCTTGTTTTCTAACAGAGATTAAAAACGACTGATCTGTGTTTTGGGGCTTTTGAAATGAGTCACTTCATTTGCCAGCATAACTGCTTACCCAGCTGCCTTTGATTCTGAGGTCTCCAAAGCATTGGTGTGTCGATGCATGACCACCAATCCATACGTAAAGAGAAAAGAATATCGGAAACACGATTATACATCATCTATCTTTGACTTATATTCCCTCTTTCCTTCCCACCTAGATATCCCCTACACCATAAATCTGAGCCCTTTTGTTAAGAACCTGTGACCAACTTGGACAAATTACATAAACTCTTAAAAGTTCCATTTTTCTCATTTAGAAAATGGATTGTAATAAGGGCACTTAAGTTGTAATAATGCTGTTGGGTTTATATAAACCCAAAACAATCATATAAAATCCTGACTGTATTTCTAGGTTTGTGGCAAGAATTTTCCAAATGCATGAAGATGAGCTTACCATTTGTACTGGAATGTTAGTTGAGGTGGTGTGGTGTTGAGAGACAGTCTTTGAAGAACAAGGTGGTAAATAGGCTGGACATGGAGACATCAAAGTCATCCCAGATGATAGGAGAAGGACTAAGTCGTTGCTGGTCTCTCTGGTTAATTGAAGAGATGGGTGGACGCCCCTTGGTAGCAGTGAGGAGGAATTGGGCAGGGGTGACCCCCTAAAAAATTAATTACACATTGTTTTGCTGGAGGAAGAGCAAACATTTTGGCTGGAAGCATTACTCCATAAGAAGGCTGACCTCACACCGGAGCCTGATGGATGTGGGCAACTTCATCCCACATCTCACAGGCTTCAGGGGAGTTGTGTACTTGGGGTACATCCAGGATTCAGTTAAGACAAGAAGTTGGAAGAGGTAAAGGATGCCATAAAACTTGGCAGGGAGTTTCTCTGACAGGCGATAAATAGACTGAGAAAGAAGTAGAGTTGGCCAGAAGGAAATAAGCCCAAAGCAAAAATGAGGATGGGCCTGTGAGGGAGGAGAGTGGGCAGCAGGGAACTGTACTTTGGATGTTGGTCAGCAATAACTAAGGCTGTGAAGAACGAGGTTCCAGAGACAAAACTGCTTTTTGGTTCCTGTCTAGATGGTGAAATTGACATGAAGAAGCTATAAAGGCAGGGGTGAAGCCAAGACACCCAGAACTCTGTGTGTATGTGCATGTATGTGTGTACATGTGTGTGTGCATGTGTGTGTGTGTGCATGTGTGTGTGTTTGTGCCTGTGTATGTGTGTATGTGTGTGTGTGTTTGTGCCTGTGTGTGTGTATGTGTGTGTGTGTTTGTGCCTGTGTGTGTGTGTATGTGTGTGTGTTTGTGCCTGTGTGTGTGTGTGTTTGTGCCTGTGTGTGTGTGTGTGTGTGTTTGTGCCTGTGTATGTGTGTATGTGTGTGTGTGTTTGTGCCTGTGTGTGTGTGCGTTTGTGCCTGTGTGTGTGTGTGTGTGTTTGTGCCTGTGTATGTGTGTATGTGTGTGTGTGTTTGTGCCTGTGTGTGTATGTGTGTGTGTGTGTGTGTGTTTGTGCCTGTGTGTGTGTGTTTGTGCCTGTGTGTGTATGTGTTTGTGTGTTTGTGCCTGTGTGTGTATGTGTGTGTGTTTGTGCCTGTGTGTGTGTGTATGTGTGTGTTTGTGCCTGTGTATGTGTGTATGTGTGTGTGTGTTTGTGCCTGTGTGTGTGTGTTTGTGCCTGTGTGTGTGTATGTGTTTGTGTGTTTGTGCCTGTATGTGTATGTGTGTGTGTTTGTGCCTGTGTGTGTGTGTTTGTGCCTGTGTGTGTGTGTGTGTTTGTGCCTGTGTATGTGTGTATGTGTGTGTGTGTGTTTGTGCCTGTGTGTGTGTGTGTATGTGTGTGTGTGTTTGTGCCTGTGTATGTGTGTATGTGTGTGTGTGTTTGTGCCTGTGTGTGTGTGTGTGTTTGTGCCTGTGTGTGTGTGTGTGTAGCTTCAAGTAAAAGAGCTAGTGAGAAGATGCAGAGTTTTCAAGCTATGCTCCAGCCTTTCCGTTCTTTTCTCAGGAGAGTCAGTACCTGTTCCTTCAGCATGGAAATGCAGGCATGCTTACGGATTCAGCACATCACAAAACTCAGCCGGGCTGAGCAGCCGTATGGTGACCAGTCCTTCACCCCTTCCAAAGGCCAGCTGGCAATGGACTTACACTGTTGGAAGAAGCGCTGCTTCTTCTCAAATGCTCAAGTGCAAAGCTGCAGTCAGAGATTAGGGACATGTCCACATGCTGTCAACAGCAAGTCTGCCTGCTTGGGATTCGTCATCTTCCCTCCTGCTTGTCACGTTTTCGTTCCCGTTCACTGGGAGTGGTACAGTAGTGAGCGGCAGTCAGGCCACTCTCATTACACAACACTGAGCATGACAACAATCATCTCCCTTTGGCCAGGAAGTACACAGAACAGAGCAGAACAAAGCAGACACAAGCTCCCTGAGGAAAAATAGTTTTACGTGGTAACGAGTGTTTTGCCATGAAACTGTTCATATTTTTCTCTTTGTTCTCTTAGTGTCGGACGGGTTTGCTGTGGTGACCGCTTTCGGTAGAGTACTGTTTTCACCGCTTGTTAACATCTCCTTTTCCTTTAAAAATGATAGAGAATTTCCTACATGCATACAATGTGCTTTCATCCAATTCACCCACTCTTCCCCTTAACTCCTCCCACCCTCCACTACATTTTCCTCTAAACTTTACGCGCTCTTTTTAAAGCCCACTGAGCCCACTGAATGCTGCCGGTAGGGCTGCCCAGTGGAACACGAAAAGCCCCCCAGGGCTCTCATCGCTGCAGAATACGGACCCCAGCGACACACATTGCTAATAACTACTCATCTAGGGGCGGAGCTTTGTAAGCCCATCCATCGTCGATCCAGGAAGTTTTTCTGGCTTGATCTTGTGTAGGTTCTGTGCAAGCAGCCATTGCCGCTGTGAGATTGTATGTCGCTGTGGCTCTGCCACATCTGGAAAACAATGTTTCTCTTCAGTCCTCCACTACCTCTGGAGCTTAGAAAAATGTCTGTCCCCTCTTCCATGATGATTCCTGAGCCTTGGGAGGAGGGAACTGTGATGTTGATGTCCCCTTTAAAGCTAAAGACTCCAGTCTCGAACGCTATAGATCTTGACTATGAGTGTCCATCAATTACTGCATTTCTTTCTTTCTTTCTTTCTTTCTTTCTTTCTTTCTTTCTTTCTTTCTTTCTTTCTTTCTTTCTTTCTTTCTTTCTTTCTTTCTTTCTTTCTTTCTTTCTTTTCTTTTCTTTTCTTTTCTTTGTTTTTCTTTGTTTTTCTTTTCTTTTCTTTTCTTTTCTTTTCTTTTCTTTTCTTTTCTTTTCTTTTCTTTTCTTTTCTTTTTTTCCGAGACAGGGTTTCTCTGTGTAGCCCTGGCTGTCCTGGAACTCACTCTGTAGACCAGGCTGGCCCCAAACTCAGAAATCCACCTGCCTCTGCCTCCCAAGTGCTGGGATTAAAGACGTGCACCCGCCACTGCCCAGCTCTCTCTCTCTCTTTTTTTTTGATGAAAATATCTCAGAGTATATTGATTTTGATGTTTCCAAAACCCATTCTTTTGGCTCGGTCAGTTGTTCTCCTCTCTTTGGTCTTTGTTCTAGGGTTGACGTCTGTTCCTGTTTCCCTCACTTCTACTCTGAGTTGGCTTTTATCATCTTCTTTCCATTGAACAATGGTCAATGATGTGAAACTTAGTCTTTAAAAAAATACCTCTCCTAACCCACTAGACCTTATGTAACCACCACGTTTTACTCAATAAAAGTTCAAGATACATTGAGTTTTCGCAATACTATGCCCTGCTCTTACTGTTCAGCCAGGCCACGGTGCTACCTTCAGAAACTGTTTCCTGTCTCGGGGGACACTCCCTTAACTCTCTTATCTTGCACTAAGCTAGTGTCATGCTGCATCTATGTACTTGATCGATGCATTTGGGAAACTGTGCTGTTGGCTGGATTCACACTTGTGCATTGTCTAAGCATCCTTGTGACTTCAGTACATGACATCTGTGCAATTAATACTTTTTAAAAGTTCGGCTTGTTTGTTGTTATCAATTGCTGTGTAAAACAATCTGTCCACGAAACAGCATTCATCCTGATGAACGAGGCTGCTCTACTCTGTATGGTGTTGGTTGAGATCGCCCTTGTGGCTAAATCCGACAGCTACTTGGCTTGGGTTAGAGCTTTGGGAGTGACTATTTTTGGTTTTCAGACATTCATATTCTTCCTCTTAAGATGTCTACATTTACCTGGTGTTTCTTCTTCTACGCCCCTTTCTGACAACTCAGTGGGCAGAAGAATTAGAGTTTCTTTACATTGTGACTGCTGGGTTGCAGAAGGGTGTGTGTAAGAAGGAAAAACCCTGTTTAAAGTATGCAATGAATTTTCAAAGGTCTGCCTGACTCACACCTTAACAGCTTTGACCAAAGCCAGTCACAGCCAGTAGCCAGAGTGTGGTCTCCTGTGGTCAAGCATAGTAAACCTTTCCTTGTTTGTGAGGTCCCTGGCATACTCTTCTTTTCCCTACCATTTGGTGAGGGCTGGGAGCAATTGTAGTTATCTTTTCTGTCAGAAAGGAATTAAAATCGTTCCATTTAGCCCTTTTTATGTCTTCATTTATCTGTCTGGGAAGTGAAAGACAAATAAGAAGGAGAGATGTGATTTTTTAAAAAGAAATCTGTTTTTAGTGTTGAGACAGAAGCAAAAATCTGAAAATGTCTACACCCAAAGCTCACATGGAACCAGTGCCCACTCTGGCTGCCACATTCTCTGTCTCTGTCTCTCTCTCTCTTTCTCCTCCCTCCCTCTTTTCCTCCCTCCCTCTGTCTCTCTCTTCCTCCCTTCCTCCCTCTCTCCCTCCCTCCCTCTCTTCTTCCCCCTCCCTCCCTCTCTCCCTCCCTCTCTCCCTCCCTCCTTACTTCCCTCCCTCTCTTCCTCCCTCCCTCTTCCTTACTCCCTTCCTCTCTTCCTCCCTCCCTCCTTCCCTTCCTCCCTCCCTTCTTCCTTCTCTTCCTCCCTCTCTCCCCCTTCCCTTCCTCCTTCCCTTCCTCCCTCCCTTCTTCCCTCTCTTCCTCCCTCCCTCCCCTTCCCTTCTTCCTTCCCTTCCTCCCTCCCTCTTTCCCTTCCTCCCTCCCTTCTTCCCTCTCTTCTTCCCTCCCTCCCTCCTTCCCTTCCTCCCTCCTTCTCTCCCTCCCCTTCCCTCCCTCCTTCTCTTCCTCCCTCCCACCCTCTCTCCCTTCCTCCCTCTCTCCCTTCCTCCCTCTCTTCCTCCTTCCCTCCCTCTCTCCCTTCCTCCCTCCCTCTCTTCCTCCTTTCCTCCCTCCCTCCTTCCCTCCCTTCCTCCTTCTTTCCCTTCCTCCTTCCTTCCCTCCCTCCTTCTGTCCCTCCCTCCCTCTCTCCTTCCCTCCCTCTCCATCTCCATGGCTCTCCTGCTTAGACTACAGAGTTGACCTGAAACAGTGGAAAGAAGCCGGCAGGGAAGTTTTACCTTGGAGGCACCAGAGCTGGATCTGTAGTTAATAAATCTAACCTGATGCCAATGGGAAAGCATAGCCATCTGTCCAGGACTAGCCTCTGTACAAACTCATCTAAAATGTAGTCTTTTCAAGTCCCTCTTTTCCCTTATTGTTATTTTCCCTCACTTTTGGCCTGGATGTGTCTTTGGTCCATGGCTAGCTATTAAATCTGATCTCCACTTCGTTGTTTGGTGCTCATATGTCAGTCAGTCAGTGACATCATGATGGAGGTTTCCCTTGACTCGGCACCTCTGGCACCTCCTGCTTGCCGTATGTCACATGCCGGAGCCGAGCTCCATGAACTGAACATCTGCCTTTCTACATCTTCACACTTCTACCCCCAGCACCAAGTTCAGTGCCCAGTGCTAAACGTATGCATGGCCAAAGTGTGCCAGCCTTTCTACATCTTCACACTTCTACCCCCAGCACCAAGTTCAGGGCCCAGTGCTAAACGTATGCATGGCGAAAGTGTGCAGGACGTTTCTTCATGGACCGGGGAAACTCGACATGATCCTATCCTAGATGAATAGCTTTAGGTAGTCAATGGCTGCTGGGAGAGAAGTAATCCGTTTTTTCAGGGTCCAGCTCTGGTATAGGTTGTCTAATATCAAGTGATCAGCTCTGAACACATGGAAGAAAGAGAAACACTAAATTAACTCAGTAGATTGTATACATATGTGTCATATATATGTGTAACAGTAACATATTATTGCTATATGTGTGTGTGTATGCATATATGTATAACAGTAGTAATCAAAGACGAGATCATGAATTTGGGAGAAGGATATGGAAGGAGTTGGGCATGTGAGGGTCAGAGTGATGAAGATATGGTGCTCTCATATATGAAATTCTTAAAAAGGAAGTATGCTAGATAAGTGGATGTGTGAATAATAAATTTCTCATCTCAAAAATTATCTATTGCTTATTTCGCTATCATTTTTATTTTCATTCATCTGGAAGGCAATATACTGAACAACACATAGCATCTGAGATGGAAATACTAAAGGGAAATTGGTCTTTACTAACAAGTAGAGGATAAAAATAAAATTGTACACATTAGTAACGGCAAACCAGAATATGTATTGACTTGATCCAGTAAAGAAAGAACATCCAGGAAAAACATATTTATCTTAACTCGTTATGTCGTTGCCAGTTTACAAGATCTCTCTTCTGTACATATTGAATGGAGGTGTTATAGAATTTACTACCTGTGTATTGTTCAAGTCCTCATGATGCAATCAATCTCACAACTCCTCCAGGCACGCAGTAGTAAAATAGCTGTTTTTGTGGTTTTGATAGATATCTTTGAGGCAGATTCACAAATTTTGTGTCTACTCTTTGATCACTCAGCATCAGTGGCTGCAGGACTTCTGTGTCGATAGTGCGAGAACATTTGCTTTGATCTGAAACCCAGATTAGGAGAGAAGCCCTGGGCAGATTTCTCTCTCCTCGAGGATGAGGACCTTTTAACTGCCTTTTAAAGAATTTGCTCCAGACAAAGGCAGAGATCATGGGAAGGGTCATTGGCCAAACGGTTTGCCTTCTTTTGACGTTCAGTTCAGTAAGTTATGGCAAGTTGCAAATAAACAGAGTAAAGGAAAGTCCCACTGAAGTCCAGAACTAGAATCTGTCATCCAAGGGGTTTCACACTCAGAACTCCCTCTTCAGACTTGAACGTAAGCACAAACAGGGAAGCTGAACCTGCGATTCGAAGAATTCCTTTTGGTCCTGACACATCCAGATCAGTCCAGGGTGTCTTAACCGGCTCACTCTTGCCTTTGTCTTACCCATTCTTCAGCTATCTATCAGGAGAACAAACTTTATTCAGAGATTAAAATTCTAAACCATTGGAATCTATAATACTTTTTGTTTTCCCTCTATTTTCTTTGAAATATTTGGGATGAGATCTGTTTCTGTGACTGTCTTTATCTGTAATAAAGACATAATGATATCAACATCTGGTGGCTCTTAACCTTCGTTGACTGTCACCTTCTCTGTGTCTTAGAAATACATCCATGGGTTATCTTGCTTCTCTGGTTTCACATGTTTGTCTGTGACACAGCCTCAAACATTTACATTTACATTTGAGCTGTCCAGTGTCTATTCTGGGGCGATGGCATGGTAACAGCTTTCTTAGGTCACTCTGAGGTTTTATGTGAGGATGTTTTTCAGAATAAAAATGTCATTTAATCATCTCTGAACTGAGCAGGTGAGGTACTTTTCCCACATACACCTCTAGGCTGCCACATTCTTGAGTTTCTTTATTGAAAAAGAGTTGGAAACAACTGTGTTTTTTCTTACCTTAGAGTCTCAAAGTCACAGAGTTGCAATAAATCTTGAGAAGGGGACTTAGCTTTGTGATTTATGGAGATGCAGCAACTGCTATTGCTCATGTCCTAGGTGTCTTGAATAAATTTTGTGTCACGGTTCCCAGCAATCAATATTCATAGTTTTAAGCCTATGGTATCACTTTAAAGTAAATCAGATAAAACTACACAGGTCTCTGACAACAAACAAGGATTTATTCCAACTTATAAGAAATGTTCACTTAATGTATGTGAGTTTGGAGAACTTCCGAGATGAATCTGTATATCAGGGCTTACGACTGTCAAGTGTAAGATGCCACAAATCAAGCCTTGTGGCCTCCTTCAGGGACACGCCACAGTGACTTCTTTTCCATCCAGCGCTTGTGGAATTTATACTTGCACCCAGGATGACTTCTCTTTTTCTTTTTTCTCTTTTCTTTTCCATGGAGGCGACTGTTTAATAGCAAAGGACAGGACAGAATAGAAAACCTTCCAAGATGGGCCATGGGAAAAGACCACACAGACAACAGAGGCTGGGGTGGGGGTGGGGGACTGCTCAATTGCCTGGGGGAGGGGAGGCATGTTCCCAGGGCCATCTGAGGGGAGTGGGGGCCTTAGCACAGGGGGCATAGTAGCAGGGGGCATCCCAGGATTTGAGGGGTGAACCCCTGGAGGCTGAGGGTGGACCCCTGGGGAAGCAGGGTGGACTCCAGGAGGAGGCTGGGGGTGTATCCCTGGTGCCTGAGGGTGGATCCCAGGGACTTGGGGGTGTAATGTCAGAGGCTTGAGGATGGGCTGCAGGAGCAGGTGGGTCCTCCCCCACCCCCAAGTCTAAGGATAAACTCCAGCTGATGGAGGAGGGTGGACCCCTGGAGCTGGGGGGTGCACACCTGGGGCTGGCAGGTGCACCCCAGGAGCTGGTGGGGGCATCTGGTGAGGTCCAGGGGTCCCAGAGGGAACAGGCCCAGTGGGGGGCATAGGAGGGAGAGTCAGGCCACCAGGTGGAGGTGGGGGCAAGACATTAGGGAATGGTGGTCAACGAGGCGAGGCAGTGGGGGTGGGGGCCGCTTGACGTCTGGGGTCCTGCTGGGAGGCTGGGAGGGGCCGGGGGCTCCTCCATCTTGAAGTGGGACTGAAGAAAAAACTGCTTTGTTTCTCTGTTCTAGTGGGTCCAAAACTTGCCCTCAGCCTGGTCAATCTCCTGGCTCGGCACCTTGAAGGTAGTGGTCTCCTAGGGCTCAGCAGCCATGAGCAGTACTGCCAGCGGGGTCTGGGGGCTCCATCCTCTGCTCATAGGCAGACGTGAAGCGGTGGCGGGGCACGATACCCTCTGCAATCTCAGGGTAGTCAATCTGGAACAGCAGCTCTGCTGAACCATCTCCGTGTCCTTCTGCTTGGTCACTTTGTAGCCAGAGTGGCCAATCTTCACAAACTTCTTCACCTCCATCTTGACCTTCCCCGTGCAGGCTGGGCGGGGGCTTTCACAGAGATTTAAGCCCAGGTAGGGAGGCCTTGGTATTGGTGAGGCTCTACATGGTTTGTAGGTGGCGGCTGCTCTGTCTGTTTCTTCCTGTCCCCTAAAGCATCAGCACCCTTGAAGACCTGTGCTAACTGCAGTAAGCCAGCAGCAGAGAGACCGTGTCCACTTCCCTCCTGCAGACCCCAGAGTTGTCGGACTCGTAGGGATAACTCAGGAGGATGCTGCCAGGGTTTAGGGAGGATTGTAGCTTCCTCCTCCGAGAGCAACTGGACCCGAGAGAACGACTGCGCCAACTGGCCCTGGAGACCACCCACATCCACAAGGACCCGCATTTTATGAAGAACCACCTGGGAGCCTATGAGCGCAAACGCTGCCTGAGTTCTCATAACAATGACGAGAGCTACCTGGCCCACACCCAAGGGAAGAAACAGCAGACTAACTTGGCCCAGCGAGCTGCCAGGGAGGCCAAAGAAGTCCCCGCCCAAGATGACTTTTCAACCCTTTAAGACAGGAACCTTCAGAAGAAACACATACGTTGATTGATAAATATAGAGCATTTAAACCAAATGAACCACCTAGGTGTTCATTACAGAACTTTAACTAAAAAAGCATATAAAATAGTCCATTCATGTAGACCTCATAGGACATTCTAGATAAACTGTCTAGTGACTTAAGGAGCTAGAAAATACTGTTTCCAAAGAGGTGACTCAGGACTGAGAGGTCACCATCTTTTATTTTATATTTGTATTAAAGTTATTTTTATGTATTTTGTGTGTCCCGAATGGTGGCGAGGGTGTAAGGGCGTGTGAGTATGGCAGCCTGGGCAGCTGTGAACTGTCAGCTGCGGGTGCTGGGAACTAAATTCTGGTATTCCCCAAGAGTAGGATGCACTTTTAGCTGCAGGGCCATCTCCGACATTCTTTTTTATGGGAGTAGAAGTAAATGCTAACTTATAAATATGAGTCTTAACATGTTTTTAAACACTAAAACAGGAAAGTCACAATTTTAGAATGGTGAATTATGAGGCTACAAAAATACCTGTTGTTTCCCACCCAACATTATTCTGAGAATAAGGGAATATGGGGAATTAGGCCTTTGTGATTGTAAATACCAGTTAGAGTCCAGTCAGGCACCAGTGAAGCCAAACTGCGTTTATTTAGGAGTTAGACCCTGTGTAATATGGGAACGCTAAGGGTATGAAAATTTGCTAGGTTCATGTCAACACCATGAACCAGTCAGTGCTTCTAAAGCTTTGGGGCTGGGAACTGTCACATACATGCACCCACTGCAGGAGGAGAGCAAAGAGTTCAGGAACACGCCCACTGGGAGGTGAGGTAGAGGTGTTGGGCCTGGGGATGATGGAGGTGAGAAGGGCCGGTGGTTTGGAAGACAAGCTTGAGGTGAAGTACTAGTTGGCTTCACTGTGGGACTGATTTCTCAAATTCACGCTGCCTGCACCAGGCCTAGCTTCTAATTCTGTGCAGGTTCCATTTCCCATATTCCATTAGAAAGAGGAGTGGTTCGGTTAAGTCAACAATGGCACCATCTAGCACTGTTTCCATTTGCAAGCTTGTCATTCCTATCTTTTAACTAAGGTCGATGCCTAAATAGACCCAGCTATGCTTAATATCCAGATAGATTCAATAGCAAAATTACCCCTTTGCTTAGCATAGTACATGCATTCCTCAGAAAATCAAAAGCACAGGATCATAGCACACTTATATCTAGCAGAGTACGTATAACACCCTGCTTTATCTTTGGGTGGTGCTCTCTCCTCTTACATGAAACCTACTTCTTTGATGCCTTATACTAAGTATTCAAAGGCACCCAACAGAGCAGCTACCCAGTAGCTCTAGAGTGATGGGGAGAGCCCAAGAATGTTGGACTCTGTGCTATGAGCTCACTGACACTGCATCTACTGGGCCATTAGGTGGGTTTTGTAAGCAGAAGCAGCATATTGTGCATAATGATGAGGAATATGACATTCTTCATCCATAGATTGACAAGAACACAGGAACAGGAAAGGCAAACATTTTTGGTTTGGTGTTGCTCCACTTCTCCTTTTGTTGCTATGGTTTTCATGCCATAGCTAAGAATCACTTCCAGGATTGATAAACAAAATGTGATATGTGTATACATGTGAACTATTGTTCAGCAATCCAAGGGAATCCCATATGTGGATGGAATTGGAGAAAACAGCACGTGAAGTACAGTTCAAGAAGACAACTATTATATAAGCTCACGTAGGTCTGAAATGAGAAGAGTCAGAGTTATACACACAGGAAGTAGATGCTTCAGTTTCAGAAGTTGGGGAAGATGTGGGTCACAGAGTACAAATGTCTAGACACAAATATAAGTTCTAAACTTTAATGCCCAGCATGGTGGCAATGGTTGACACTGTGTTACTCATTGAATTGTCAAGATGGGCTGGTTGGTGGTGGCACACACCTCTAATTCCACCAAGAGTCAGAAGCAGGTGGATCTCTGGGTTTGAGGCCAGTCTACAAAGCAAGTTTAAGAACAGTCAGGGCTGTACAGAGAAACCCCGTCTAGAAAAAACACTCCAACAAAACAAAGCATCAAAAAGAATTGGTAAGATGGTATATTTTAAGTTGTCTCATCCCTGTCCATGCACAATGTCATAGCTGTGACTGATGATGACTGTATTAGATGACTGGACTTTAAAAATTATGATGGTCTCCCACAGTCAAAAACTCTGAGCCAGAATTGTTCCTGTCTGAAAGAACTGTAGGAATAAAAATGAAGAAGAGCCTGAGCAAAAGAAGGGCAAGTGACATGCCCAAATAAGCAGCTGAAACAGTCAGATGCAGATATTTACACCCAACCAATAGACAGGAACTTGTGACTGCTCTGGTTGAATTAGGGAAAAGCTGGAAGAAGTTGAGGAGGAGGGTGACTCTATAGGAAGACTGGCAGTCTGAACTAACTTGGGCCCCCGGGATCTCTCAGACACTGAATGAACAACCACCTAGTGTAAACCAACTGACATACAACAGAAGACTTCTGAGTTTGGACCCAGAGAAGATGCACCTAACCCTCACGAAATTTGGGGCCCTGAGAGTGGGGAGATTGGTTGGGATGAGGGGTACGCATGGGGTCACCTTTGAGACTTGAGTAGGAGGTATGGGATGTGGAACAGTTGGAGGGTGGACCGGAAGGGGTATAAAGTCAGGATTGTAAAAGAAGATTAAACAAAGAATTAAAAAATATATTAAAAATTATGATGGTGGAGTCCATCAGGCCCCGGCGGGAGCCTTCAGGCGTCTGCTTTGGGATCTGAACAGCCTGGGACACAGCACGGTCTCCAGGAAGTGCAAGAGGCCTGGTGTGCACCTGGAGGCAGACTGGGAGGACACAGCTTGCTCCAGTGGGTCCGCACCACAGAGCTTAGGTTCCAGTCCTGAGGCCTCTGGCGGTAGCCTTCAGATCTCCACTTCGGGATCCAGAACAACCTGGGCTGCAACACCACATCTCCAGGCCCTGCAAAACACCAGAGGGGCACCCGGGAGGCCAGCTGGGAGGAGTCAGTGTGCTCTGGTGAGTTTAGCAGGCCCCGGGGCAGGAGCCTTCAGGTGCCTGCTTCAGTATCTGAACAGCCTGGCCACAGCACCCTGTCTCCAGGCAGTGCAGGAGGTCAGATGTGCACCAGAGGCCAGCTGGGAAGAGGCAGCTTGCACTGGTGAGACAAGACCAACTAACACCAGTGAGAACTAGATGGCAAAAGGCAAACGCAGGAACGTCATTAACAGAAATCAAGGCAATATGGCAGCATCTGATCCCAATTCTCCTTTAACAGCATGTCCTAGATACCCCATCACACCAGAAAAACAAGATTTGGACTTAAAATCACTGGTCATGATGCTGGTACAGGAACACATGAAGGACATACTTAAAGAAATTCAGGAGAAAATGGATCAAAATTTAGAAGCCCTTACAAGGGAAACACAAAAATCATTGAAAGAAATTCAGGAGAATAAAAAAGCCAATAAGGAGGAAACGCAAAAAACACTTAAAGAAATACAGGAGAACTTTGGTCACCAGGCTGAGGTCATGAAAGAGGAAACACAAAAATCTCTTAAAGAATTACAGGAAAAAACAAACAAACAAGTGAAGGAGCTAAGCAAAACCATCCAGGATGTAAAATCAGAAGTAGAAACAACTAGGAAAACTCAAAGGGAGACAACTTTGGAGATAGAAAACCTTGGGAAGAAATCAGGGGACATAGATGCAAATATCAACAACAGAATACAAGAGATAGAAGAAAGAATCTCAGATGCTGAAGATACCATAGAAACCATGGGCTCAACAGTTAAAGAAAATGCAAAATACAAAAAGCTTGTAACCCAAAACATCCAGGAAATCCAGGACACAATGAGAAGACCAAACCTAAGGATTATAGGCATAGATGAGAGTGAAGATTTACAACTTAAAGGGCCAGCAAATATCTTCAATAAAATTATGGAAGAAAACTTCCCTAACCTAAAGAGAGAGAGATGCCCATTAATATAAAAGAAGCCTACAGAACTCCAAACAGACTGGACCAGAACAGAAATACTTCCTGCCACATAATAATGAAAACACCAAATGTACTAAACAAAGAAAGAATATTAAAGGCAGTAAGAGAAAAAGGCCAAGTAACACATAAAGGAAGACCTATCAGAATCACACCAGACTTCTCACCTGAGACTACGAAAGCTAGAAGATCCTGGGCAGATCTCATGCAGACTCTAAGAGAACACAAATGCCAGCCAAAACTGCTATACCCAGCAAAACTCTCAATCACCATAGATGGAGAAACTAAGATATTCCATGGCAAAACCAAGTTTACCCACTATCTATCCACAAACCCAGCCCTACAAAGGATAATAGGAGGAAAACACCAATACAAGGAGGGAAACTTCACCCTGGAAAAAGCAAGATAGTAACCTTCTTTCATCAAACCCAAAAGAAGATAACCAATCAAATTTAAAAAACAACATCAAAAATGACAGGAAGTAATAATCACTATTCATTAATATCTCTTAACATCAATGGACTCAATGCCCCAATAAAAAGACATAGACTAACTGACTGGTTATGTAAATAGGACCCTACATTTTGCTGCATACAGGAAACACACCTCAGTGTCAAAGACAAACAGTACCTTAGAGTAAAAGGCTGGAAGACAATTTTACAAGCCAATGGTCTCAGGAAACAAACTGGAGTAGCCATTCTAATACTTTCAATCCAAAGTCATCAAAAGAGACTCTGAGGGACACTTCTTGCTGGTCAAAGGAAAAATACAACAAGAACTCTCAATCCTGAACATCTATGCTCCAAATGCAAGGGCAACCTCTTTTGTAAAAGAAACTTTACTAAAGCTCAAAGCACACATTGCACCTAACAGAATAATTGTGGGTGACTTCAACACTGCACTTTCCTCAATGGACCGATCAGGAAAACAGAAACTGAACAGGGACCCAGTGAAACTAATTGAAACTTTGGACCAATTAGATTTAAGAGATATATATAGAACATTTTATCCTAAAGCAAAATAATATACCTTTTTCTCAGCACCTCATGGTACCTTCTCCAAAATCAACCATATAATTGGTCATGAGACAAACCTCAACAAATACAAGAAGATCGAAATAATCCCATGCCTCCTATCGGATCACTATGGAGTAAAAGTGGTCTTCAATAGCAACAAAAACAACAGAAAACCCACATACACATGGAAACTGAACAATATTCTACTCAACAATACCTTGGTCAAGGAAGAAATAAAGAAAGAAATTAAAGACTTTTTAGAACTTAATGAAAATGAAGACATAACATACCCAAATCTATGGGACACAATGAAAGCAGTGCTAAGAGGAAAACTCATAGCCCTGAGTGCCTCCAAAAAGAAAATGGAGAGAGCATACACTAGCAGCTTAATGACACACCTGAAAGCCCTGGAACAAAAAGAAGCTATTTCACCCAGGAGGAGTAGAAGGCAGGAAATCATCAAACTCTGGGCTGAAATCAATCAAGTAGAAACAAAGAGAAGCATACAAAGAATCAACAAAACCAGGATCTGGTTCTTTGAGAAAATCAACAAGATAGATAAACCCTTAGCCAGACTAACCAAAGGGCACAGAGACAGTATACAGATTAACAAACTTAGAAATGAAAAGGGAGATATAACAACAGAAACTGAGGAAATTCAAAAAAATCATTAGATCCTACTACAAAAGACTATAACCAACACAACTGGAGAATGTGGAGGAAATGGACAGTTTCCTAGACAGATATCTGACACCAACACTAAATCAGGATCAAATAGATCATCTAAACAGTCCCATAACACCTGATGAAATAAAAAGGGTCATAGAAAGTCTCCCAACCAAAAAAAAAAGCACAGAACCAGATTGCTTCAGTGCAGAATTCTATCAGATCTTCATAGAAGACCTAACACCAATACTCTTCAAACTATTCCACAAAATAGAAACAGAAGGAACTCTACCAAACTTGTTCTATGAAGCCACAATTAGGCTGATACCAAAACCACAGAAAGATCCAACAAAGAAAGAGAACTTCAGGCCAATTTCCCTCATGAATATTGATGCAAAAATACTTAATAAAATTCTTGCCACGTGAATCCAAGAACACATCAAAACGATCATCCACCATGATCAAGTAGGCTTCATCCCAGGCATGCAGGTATGGTTCAATATAAGGAAATCCATCAATGCTATCCACTACATAAACAAACTCAAAGAAAAAAATATAATCATCTCATTAGATGCAGAAAAAGCATTTGACAAAATTCAGCATCCTTTCATGCTAAAAGTCTTGGAAAGAACAGGAATTCAAGGCCCATACCTAAACATCATTAAAGCAATATACAGCAAACTGGTAGCCAACATCAAACTAAACGGAGAGAAACTTGAAGCAATCCCACTAAAATCAGGGACTAGACAAGGCTGTCCTCTCTCTCCATATCTTTTCAATATAGTACTTGAAGTTCTAACTAGAGCAATTAGACAACATAAGGAGATCAAGGGGATACAAATTGGAAAGGAAGAAGTCAAATTATCACTATTTGCAGATGACATGATAGTCTACTTAAGTGACCCGAAAACCTCCACCAGAGAACTCCTACAGCTGATTAACAACTTCAGCAAAGTGGCTGGTTATAAAATCAACTCAAGCAAATCAGTTGCCTTCCTATACTCAAAGGATAAGCAGGCTGAGAAAGAAGTTAGGGAAATGACCCCCTTCACAATAGCCACAAACAATATAAAGTATCTTGGTGTGATTCTAACCAAACAAGTGAAAGATCTATATGACAAGAGCTTCAGGTCTCTGAAGAAGGAAATTGAAGAAGACCTCAGAAAATGGAAAAATCTGCCATGCTCGTGGATTGGCAGGATTAATATAGTTAAAATGGCCATCTTGCCAAAAGCA
This sequence comes from Apodemus sylvaticus, assembly GCF_947179515.1. NCBI lineage: Eukaryota > Metazoa > Chordata > Mammalia > Rodentia > Muridae > Apodemus > Apodemus sylvaticus. The sequence goes on from NC_067475.1 coordinate 8,646,325, forward strand.
ATATACAGATTCAATGCAATCCCCATCAAAATCCCAACTCAGTTCTTCACAGAGTTGGAAAATTCAATTCTCAAATTAATCTGGAACAATAAAAAACCCAGGATAGCTAAAACTATTCTCAACAACAAAAGAAATTCTGGGAGAATCAGTATCCCTGACTTCAAGCAATACTATAGAGCAATAGTGTTAAAAACTGCATAGTATTGGCACAGTGACAGACAAGTGGACCAATGGAATAGAATTGAAGATCCAATGGAATAGAATTGAAGATCCAGAAATGAATCCACACACTTATGGTCACTTGATCTTCGACAAAGTAGCCAAAAACATCCAGTGGAAAAAAGATAGCCTTTTAAACAAATGGTGCTGGTTCAATTGGAGGTCAGCATGCAGAAGAATGCGAATTGATCCATTCCTATCTCCATGTACTAAACTTCACTCCAAGTGGATCAAGGACCTCCATATAAAACCAGACACACTGAAACTAATACAAAAGAAACTGGGGAAGACCCTTGACGACATGGGCACAGGGGAAAAGTTCCTGAACAGATCATCAATAGCTTATGCTCTAAGATCAAGAATTGACAAATGGGACCTCATAAAATTACAAAGTTTCTGTAAGGCAAAGGACACTGTTAAAAGGATAAAAAGGCAACCATCAAAATGGGAAAGGATATTCACCAACCCTACATCTGATAGAGGGCTAATATCCAATATATACAAAGAACTCAAGAAGTTAGACCCCAGGGAACCAAATAACCCTATTAAAAATGGGGTAGAGATCTAAACAAAGAATTTTCATCTGAAGAAATTCGGATGGCTGAGAGACACCTTAAGAAGTGCTCAACATCATTAGTCATTAGGGAAATGCAAATCAAAACAACTCTGAGATTTCACCTTACACCAGTCAGAATGGCTAAGGTCAAAAACTCAGGAGACAGCAGGTGTTGGCGAGGATGTGGAGAAAGAGGAACACTCCTCCACTGCTAGTGGGGTTGTAAGATGGTACAACCACTTTGGAAATCAGTCTGGCAGTTTCTCAGAAAACTGGGCATGATACTTCCGGAGGACTCTGCTATACCTCTCCTGGGCATATACCCAAAGGATTCCCTGGCATGCAATAAAAACACATGCTCCATTATGTTCATAGCAGCCTTATTTATAATAGCCAGAAGCTGGAAAGAACCCAGATGTCCCTCAAAGGAGGAATGGATACAAAAAATGTGGTATATTTACACAATGGAATACTACTTAGCAATTAGAAACAATGAATTCACAAAATTTTTAGGCAAATGGTTTGATCTGGAAAATATCATCCTAATGAGGTAATCCAATCACAAAAGAATACACATGGAATGCAATCTCTGATAAGTGGATATTAATTAGCCCAGAAGCTCTGAATACCCAAGGCACAAAGCGCATAACAAATGACTCCCATGAAGAAGTGTGGAGAGGGTCCTGATCCTGGGAAGGATTGATCTATGATTGGAGGGGAATATAAGGAGAGAGAAAAAGGAGGGAGGTGATTGTAGAATGGATAGAGAGAAGAAGGTTTATGGGACATATGGGGAGGGGGGATCTGGGAAAGGGGAAATCATTTGGAATGTAAATAAAGAATATAGAAAATAAAAATATTAAAAAAATTATAATGGTCTGATCTCCATTGTTTTTTCTATATTCTTTATTTACATTCCAATGCTTTCCCCTTTCCCAGTTGCCCCCTCCTCATATGTCCCATAAGCCCTCTTCTCTCCACCCATTCCCCAGTCACCCCTCCCATTTCTCTGTCCTGGTACTCCCCTACAATGCTGGATCAAGCCTTTCTAGGATGATGGCCTTCTCCTTCCTTCTTCTTGGGTATCATTTGATATGCTAATTTTGTCTTGAGTAATCAGAGCTTCTGGGCTAATTAATATCTACTTATCAGTGATTGCATTCCATGTGTATTCTTTTGTGATTGGGTTACCTCACTTAGGATGATGTTTTCCAGTTCCAACCATTTGCCTAAAACTTTCATGAAATCATTGTTTTTAATTGCTGAGTAGTATTCCATTGTGTAAATATACCACATTTTCTTTATCTATTCCTCCATGAGGAACATCTGGGTTCTTTCCAGCTTCTGGCTATTATAAATAAAGCTGTTATGAACATAGTGGAGTATGTGTCCTTATTGCATGCTGGGGAATCCTCTGGGTATATGCCCAGGAGTGGTATAGCAGCTTCCTCCAGAAGTGTCATGTCTAGTTTTCTGAGGAACCGCCAGACTGATTTCCAGAGTGGTTGTATCATCTTACAATCCCACCAGCAGTGGAGGAGTGTTCCTCTTTCTCAGCATCCTCGCCTATATCTGCTGTCTCCTGAGTTTTTAACTTTAGCCATTCTGACTGGTATGAGGTAAAATCTCAGGATTGTTTTGATTTGCATTTCCCTAAAGACTAATGGTGTTGACCATTTCTTAAGGTGCTTCTCAGCCATCCGAATTTCTTTAGGTGAAAATTCTTTGTTTAGGTCTGTACCCCATTTTATAATAGGGTTATTTGGTTCTCTGGGGTCTAACTTAGTGAGTTCTTTGTATATATTGGATATTAGCCCTCTGTCAGATGTAGGGTTGGTGAATATCTTTTCCCAATTTGTTGGTTGCCGTTTTGTCCTTTTGACGGTGTCCTTTGCCTTACAGAAACTTTGTAATTTTATGAGCTAACACTTGCTAATTCTTTATCAGACCTTCAAAGAAGACCTAACATCAATACTCTTCAAATATTCCACAGAATAGAAACAGAAGGAATACTATCCATCTCGTTCTATGAAGCTACAATTACGCTGATACCAAAACCACACAAAGATCCAACAAAGAAAGAGACCTTCAGGCCAATTTCCCTTATGAATATCGATGCAAAAATAGCAAATAAAATTCTTGCCAACCGAATCCAAGAACACATCAAAATGATCATCCACCATGATCAAGTACGCTTCATCCCAGGGATGCAGGGATGGTTCAATATATGGAACTCTATCAATGCAATCCACTACATAAACAAACTCAAAGAAAAAAACCACATGGTCATTCCATTGGATGCTGAAAAAGCATTTGACAAAATTCAGCATCCTTTCATGCTAAAAGTCTTGGAAAGAACAGGAATCCAAAGCCCATACCTAAACATAGTTAAAGCAATATACAGCAAACCTGTAGCCAAAATCAAACAAAATGAAGTGAAACTTGAAGCAATCCCACTAAAATCAGGAACTAGACAACGATGCCCTCTCTCTCCATATCTTTTCAATATAGTACTTGAAGTCCTAGCTAGAGCAATTAGACAACATAAGGAGGTTAAAGGGGTACAAATTGGAAAGGAAGAAGTCAAACTATCGCTATTTGCCGATGATATGATAGTCTACTTAAGTGACCCAAAAACCTCCTTCAGAGAACTCCTACAGCTGATAAACAACTTCAGCAAAGTGGCTGGTTATATAATCAACTCAAGCAAATCAGTAGCCTTCCTATACTCAAAGGATAAGCAGGCTGAGAAAGAAGTTAGGGCAATGACACCCTTCACAATAGCCACAAACAATATAAAGTATCTTGGCATGACTTTAACCAAACAAGTGAAAAATCTGTATGACAAGAACTTCAGGTATCTGAAGAAGGAAATTGAAGATCTCAGAAAATGGAAAAAAATCTTCCATGCTCATGGATTGGCAGGATTAATATAGTTAAAATGGCCATCTTGCCAAAAGCAATCTACAGATTTAACACGATCCCCATCAAAATCCCAACTTACTTCTTCATAGAGTTAGAAAGAGCAATTCTCAAATTAATCTGGAATAACAAAAAACCCAGGATAGCTAAAACTATTCTCAACAGTAAAAGAACTTCTGGGGGAATCAGTATGCCCAACCTCAAGCAATGCTACAGAGCAATAGTGTTAAAAACTGCATGATATTGGTATAGTGACAGGCAAGTGGACCAATGGAATAGGATTGAAGAACCAGAAATGAATCTACACACCTATGGTCACTTGATCTTTGACAAAGGAGCTGAAAACATCCAGTGGAGAAAAGATAGCCTTTTCAACAAATGGTGCTGGTTCAATTGGAGTTCATCATGCAGAAGAATGTGAATTGATCCATTCTTATCTGCTTGTACTAAGCTCAACTCCAAGTGGATCAAGGACCTCCACATAAAACTAGACACACTGAAACTAATAGAAAAGAAACTGGGAAAGACCCTTGAGGACATGGTAACAGTGGAAAAGTTCCTGAACAGAACATCTGATCTCCATTTTTAACTTGATTGATATTAGCATTTCTAAGACTGTCCAGAAAAACGAAAGGAAATACAAATTATGAGTACCAGGCAAGGAAGAAAGAAAATCAATACTGGATTCATAGACATTGTAAATAGTTTCAAACCAATATATGAAAAACTTAGATAAGAAGCCCACACATTTGAAGGCATAATTGTAAATTACATATCTGATAAAGTCCTTATATATCTGATAAAGCACATATAAATATAACAGCTCTTTCATTTCAACAATAAAAAGATAACTCAGATAAAAAATTGGAAAAGGATTAGAATACAATAAGAAAAATAATAAAACCATACCATGGCTAATAAACATAGAGAAAGATATCCAACTTTGTTAGTTATTAGAGAAATGCAAATTTAACTAAAAGGATACTCTATTTGGTACCCAGGATGTAGGCCATCTAGAAAGAAGCAGGTGATAACTGATGTTGAGGGGTGGCCCACAAGGAGTGGAGAGATTGAATCACTGACTCACTGCTGGTGGCAGTGATGCTTCTGGCTTTGAGCTACGTGTGTTGGTGACACTGCCAGGGCTCTACTGTACAAGGTGCAGCCACGTTCTAAAATAGCCTCGTATTTCCTGAAAATGCTAAGCACTGACATTCATTCCCACATCTGTCAACATTTAATCACGATCATTAGAGTACTCTGAGTGACTGGCGGAAAACCTCCAGAGGTCAGTTGAGTCCAAGGAGAGTGAGTTTCAGTTCTGGAGTCTCATTTAAATGCCAATTATATGAAGCCTGAAAAAAACCTGGAAATTCATAAAATATGGCAAAATATTAATCAAGAAGATGAAACCATCTCTGGAAACTTAGTTGTTTTCCATGTCCATTCCAGAGAGGAATGGGATCACACAGTCTGGGTATGTGCTGGCACTGTACTCTAAAATAGACGTGAAAAGCACGCACAAGCAGGCTGGCTCAGTGATGTCAGAAGTTGCTATAGAAACCAGTCTGTGTCTGAAGAGAAAAACTTCTCAGCTTCCTTTATGAGCCTGCCAGCATTTCCTTTGAGAAAGTTGATCTTTGTTTCTGTTGCTCTCATAACTTTGTCATTGGAATTAGGGTTTCATAATGCCACAAAATATTTTTCATGTTCATAATAAAGAAGTTAAAATGTTGCATCACATAATTATAATGTTCTTTTTGAAGGAGACACAAAACTAATGAGAAAGTAACATGTAATTGTTTACACCATAATATGTATTTAAACTGTGATACCCCCTTCAGATTCATCACTTTCTTTTAAAATAGAGCAGAAAGTTAAACTTCCATTAGGAAGATTGTGAGAGATGACTCACTCTGGTTGCACTTTCAGAGGACCTGGGTTCAGTTTCCAGCACCTTCAGGGCGGCTCACGGCTGCAATCCTAACACTGTTCTGGCCTTTGTAGGTGCCAGACACATACACGGAGCACAGACCTACATGCAGGCAAAATACCTACACACATAAAAGTAAATATTAAAAATGACTTATGTTGATTATTATTCATGTGTCTGTGCATGATATGTCTGAGCAGATGCTGATTGAGAGCAGAAGAGGCTGTTGGATCTCCTGGAAGTAGGATGCGATGGATGCTGGGAACTGAAGCCAGTCACTCAAAAGAGCAGCAAGGGAGTCCAAAAGAGCAGCAAGAGAGTCCAAAAGAGCAGCAATTTCTCTGCTGTTGATGAACTGATGAACCTTCTCCCTGGTCCCTTAAGCTTTTTTTTTTTTTTTTTTTTTAAAGATTAATGAAACAATTATCTGATTTAACAGACATTTTCTGATAGGATGCAGAAGTAGTTACTTTTGTCAATATTTGTATTGTTGTAGTTTTGGTCATTTGATTTTTTGAGTTAGACTGAATTATTTAGAATTAAAAGTTTGTTTACCAGCACCAGGGAACCAGGAAACTCCACAGCCTTCAGAGAATAGCTCACCAGGAGAGAGAGATCTCCCAGCAGCACTTTCACTTCTGAGTGCAGAGGTGATATCTCCACCTTCTCTCTTGAGAGGACCAGCTAGGAGCACACAGAGCACACAATCAGTGGAGCAGCTGGGATGGAAGTCTTCCAGGGAGACAGGGAAACCCCACAGCCTTCTGAGCATAGCCCGCCAGGAGAGAGTGATCTCCCAGCAATGCTTTCACTTCTGGTAAAATTCAAGAAATATATAGAAAAACACATTAAAATTGATTATTTCATGGAAAAATTTACATATAAAATGGTAGATATAAAAACTCTTTCTAAATTAATTGAATGTGGAATTAGAAACATTTGTGATAAAATCAAAGATTTACATTGAAAACATTTCTGATAAAATAGAGGAAATATATAGAAAGACATTAAAATTGAAGATTATCATGAAAAATAATGCAGATAAAATGGTAGACATAAAAATTACTAAATTAATTAAAAGGGCAACTACAAATATTTTCTGATAAAATTGAAGATTTACATGAGAAATATTTTTTAGTCTATGTCTTTTTATTGTGGAGTTGAGTTCACTGTTGTTAAGAGATATTAAAGAATTGTGATTGTTGCTTCCTGTTATTTTTGATGTTATTTTTATGTTTGTGTGGGTATCTTCTTTTGGGTTTGTTGGAAGAAGATTACTTTCTTACTTTTTCTAGGGTGTAGTTTCCCTTCTTGTGTTGGAATTTTCCATCAATTATCCTTTGTAGGACTGGGTTTGTGGGCAGATATTGTGTAAATTTGGTTTTATCATGGAATATCGTGGTTTCTCTATCTATGGTGATTGAGAGTTTTTCTAGGTATAGTAGCCTGGGCTGGCATTTGTGTTCTCTTAGGGTCTGTATGAGGTCTGCCCAGGATCGTCTAGCTTTCATCGTTTCTGGTGAGAAGTCTGGTGTAATTCTGATAGGTCTGCCTTTATAAGTTACTTGCTCCTTTTCCCTTACTGTTTTTAATATTCTTTCTTTGTTTAGTGAATTTGGTGTTTTGATTATTATGTGCTAGGAGGACTTTCTGGTCTGGTCCAGTCTGTTTGGAGTTCTGAAGGCTTCTTGAATGTTCATAGGCATCTCTTTCTCTAGGTTAGGGAAGTTTTCTTCTAAAATTTTGTTGAAGATATTTACTGGGCCTTTAAGATGTAAATCCTCGCTCTTGTCTATACTTATAATCCTTAGGTTTGGTCTTCTCATTATGTCCTCGAGTTCCTGGTTACAAGCTTTATGCAATTTGCATTTTCTTTGACTTCAGTGTTTTCTATGGTATCTTCAGCACCTGAACTTCTTTCTTCTTTCTCTTGTATTCTGTTGTTGACGCTTGCATCTATGACTCCTGAATTCTTTCCAAGGTTTTCTATCTCCAGAGATGTCTCACTTTGTGATTTATTTTTTTTATAATTTTATTTTCTATATTCTTTGTTTACATTCCAAATGATTTTCCCTTTCCCAGATCCCCCCTCTCCATATGCCCCATAAACATTCTTCTCTCCATCCCAATCACCTCTCTCCTTTTTCTCTGTCCTGATACTCCCCTCCAACACTAGATCAATCCTTTCCAGGATCAGGACCCTCTCCATACTTCTTCATGGGAGTCATTTGGTATGCTATTTGTGCCTTGGGTATTCAGAGCTTCTGGGCTAATTAATATCCACTTATCAGAGATTGCATTCCATGTGTATTCTTTTGTGATTGGGTTACCTCACTTAGGATGATATTTTCCAGATCAAACCATTTGCCTAAAAATTTTGTGAATTCATTGTTTCTAATTGCTGAGTAGTATTCCATTGTGTAAATTATACCACATTTTCTGTATCCATTCCTCCTTTGAGGAGCACCTGGGTTCTTTCCAGCTTCTGGCTATTATAAATAAGGCTGCTATGAACATAATGGAGCATGTGTTTTTATTGCATGCCGGGGAATCCTTTGGGTATATGCCCAGGAGAGGTATAGCAGGGTCCGCTGGAAGTGTCATGTCCAGTTTTCTGAGGAACTGTCAGACTGATTTCCAAAGTGGTTGTATTATCTTACAACCCCACCAGCAGTGGAGGAATGTTCCTCTCTCTCCACATCCTCGCCAACACCTGCTGTCTCCTGAGTTTTTAACCTTAGCCATTCTGACTGGTGTGAGGTGAAATCTCAGGGTTGTTTTGATTTGCATTTCCCTAATGACTAATGATGTTGAGCACTTCTTAAGGTGCCTCTCGGCCATCTGAATTTCTTCAGATGAAAATTCTTTGTTTAGATCTCTACCCCATTTTTTAATAGGGTTATTTGGTTCCCTGAGGTCTAACTTCTTGAGTTCTTTGCATATATTGGATATTAGCCCTCTATCTGATGTAGTGTTGGTAAATATCCTTTCCCAATTTGTTGGTTGCTGTTTTATCCTTTTAACAGTGTCCTTTGCCTTACAGAAACTTTGTAATTTTATGAGGTCCCATTTGTCAATTCTTGATCTTAAAGCATAGGCTATTGGTGTTCTGTTCAGGAACTTTCCCCCTGTGCCCATGTCCTCAAGGGTTTTCCCCAGTTTCTTTTTTTATTAGTTTCAGCAAACTGGTAGCCAACATCAAACTAAATGGAGAGAAACTCGAAGCAATCCCACTAATATCAGGGACTAGACAAGGCTGTCCTCTCTCTCCATATCTTTTAAATATAGTACTTGAAGTTCTAGCTAGAGCAATTATACAGCATAAGGAGGTCAAGGGGATACAAATTGGAAAGGAAGAAGTGAAATTATCACTATTTGCAGATGACATGATAGTCTACTTAAGTGATCTGAAAACCTCCACCAGAGAACTCCTACAGCTAATTAACAACTTCAGCAAAGTGGCTGGTTATAAAATCAACTCAAGCAAATCAGTTGCCTTCCTATACTCAAAGGATAAGCAGGCTGAGAAAGAAGTTAGGGAAATGACACCCTTCACAATAGTCACAACAATATAAAGTATATTGGTGTGACTCTAACCAAACAAGTGAAAGTTCTATATGACAAGAACTTCAGTTCTCTGAAGAAGTTCATCTAAGAAGACCTCAGAAAATGGAAAAATCTGCCATCCTCGTGGATTGGCAGGATTAATATAGTTACAATGGCCATCTTGCCAAAAGCAATCTACAGATTCAACGCAATCCCAATCAAAATCCCAACTCAGTTCTTCACAGAGTTAGAAAAAGCAATTCTCAAATTCATCTGGAATAACAAAAAACCCAGGACAGCTAAAACTATTCTCAACAGCAAAAGAAATTCTGGGGGAATCAGTATCCCTGACTTCAAGCAATACTACAGAGAAATAGTGTTAAAAACTGCATGGTATTGGCACAGTGACAGACAAGTGGAATAGAATTGAAAACCCAGAAATGAATCCACACAGGTATGGTCACTTGATCTTCAACAAAGTAGCCGAAAACATCCAGTGGAAAAAAGATAGCCTTTTCAACAAATGATGCTGGTTCAATTGGAGGTCAGCATGCAGAAGAATTCGAATCGATCCATTCTTATCTCAATGTACTAAACTCTACTCCAAGTGGATCAAGGATCTCTACGTAAAACTTTGTGATTTCTTTCTTGTTTCTACTTCTGTTTTTAGATCCTAGATGGTTTTGTTCAGTTCCTTCACTTGATTGTTTGTGTTTTCCTGTAATTCTTTAAGGGATTTCGTGTTTCTTCTTTAAGGGTTTCTGCCTGTTGACCTATGATCTCCTGTATTTCTTTAAGGGATTTTTGTGTTTCCTCTTTAAGGGCTTTTACCTGTTGACCGATGTTCTCCTGTATTTCTTTAAGGGAGTTATTTAAGTCTTTCTTGAAGCCCTCTCTCAACATCATGATGCACAATTTTAAATCCGACTCTTGCTTTTCTGGTATGTTGGGGTATCTGGGACTTGCTGTGGTGGGAGAACTGGGTTCTGATGTTAAGATGTGGCCTTGGTTTCTGTTGGTGGGGTTCTTGTGCTTGCCTTTTGCCATCTGGTTATCTCTGGTGCTAGTTGGTATTGTTGTCTCTGGCTGGAGTTTGTTTCTCCTGTGAGCCTGTAAGCCTGTGTCCTTACTCTTCTGAGCTCAAAAGTGAAAGCACTGCTGGGAGCTCACTCTTTCCTGGTGGTCTATGCCAAATATTTAATTTCTTAGCAAACAAATCACAAGCACATCTAGGAGCAAGTAAGCTCCAGTTGGGCACAGAAATAACAAAATCAGAAATGTATGCATTTTAATTTAAAAAATTTATCTACCCTGTCTTCATAAGGGTTTTTATTGCTATAAATGGCTCCTGTAACTCTTAAAAAGGAAAACATTCCTTTGGGGCCAGCTTACAGTTCAGATGTTTGGTCCATTATCATCATGTCGGGAAGTATGGCAGCCTGCAGGCAGACACAGCGCTGGAGCAGCAGTTGGAAGTTCTCCATTTTGATCTGAAGGCAGATGGAGACTGAGAGCTGCTAGGCATAGCTTGAGCTTAGGAGACAATAAAGCCTGACACCACAGTGACACACTTCCTCCAACAAGGCCACACCTCCTGATAGTGCCATTCCCTATGGTCCAAGCATTCAAACACTTGAGCCTGTGGGGCCATGCCTGTTCAAACCTTCACGTGCCCAACCATGTTAGCTCAGCTTTCTTTCTCATCTACACTTCTATTTCCCTTTTCTCTTCCCTGTTTCTCTTCTTTTATTGCTTTCTCTTTCCTTCCTGTTTCAACCAGCTCCTCTATTTCTTCTCTTTTGTCTTCATTTCCTTTCTTCTTTTTCTCTCCCCTTCATTTCCCTCCCTCCCTCCCTCCCTTGCTTCCTTCCTTCCTTCCTTCCTTCCTCCCTCCCTCCCTCCCTCCCTCCCTCCCTCCCTCCCTTCCTTCCTTCCTTCCTTCCTTCCTTCCTTCCTTCCTTCCTTCCTTCCTTCCTTCCTTCCTTCCTGTATGGGTATTTTGCTTGCATGTAAGTCTGTGCACCACATGTGTGCCTGGTGTAGGCCAGAAGAGGGTATTGCATCCCATGGAACTGGAGTTACAGATAGTTGTAAGATGCCCCCTGGGTTCTGAGAATTGAATCTGGGAATGCTCTTCTGCAAGAGCAGTCAGAGCTCTTGAGTGCTGAGACCCCCCTCTAGCCTGTCCCCCTTTCTCTTCTTATCATTTCTGTTACTTTCTTCCCCTTCTTGTCCTTTCATCCCTTTGCCTCTCCATTCCCACCTCCATCTCTTTATTTCCCACCCCCTCTTCTTTCCCATCCTTCTCTTTTTCTTCTTCCTTTTCCTTCTAGTTCTCTGGATTGATGTGTTGATCTAGTTGTGGTGAAAATAAGGCAGGCTTCTTATATGAAAAGGAGAGGTGACCACCATCTACTCATTGTAGAAATTTAACTGGAGAAAACTATATGGCTTCAGTGAGATTTCCTTTTTTGAAGATACAGATGCCTCCTAGGAAATAACTTTTTACAAAGAGGAAGGACTGGGGCCTAGTCCTGTGTGCTAACTGGTATGTAGAGAGGCAGGATGATAAGTTTCTTATAAGTTTAGAGCCTGGGAGATCAGAATACTTTCATTTCCAGTGATGAAATGACATGGAGTGTATGTGGAGGAAGCCTGAAGATGTGATGAGTTATTCTCAGTATTTTCTATTGTCTTGTATCACCTCTAATCCTGCGACCCATTGTTGAACTGTTGCTGCACCCATTCATCAGGTCACTTGCTTGTGTTACTATTTTGCTTGGCAGCCCCCTGGCAGTCCTGTCTGCCAGTCTGACCTCCTTGTATTCATAGCTCAGCTGTACATTCATCTCTTGAAGCTCACAGGGTCACACAATATGTGAATCTGCCCTGGCTTTGAAATTCTATCAGTACTCTCTACTTCCCCCTGCCAAGTGTGTGCATTTAGATTGCTACTTGTAATTAATTAGGTCTCCAAAAATGTGGATAGTAATGTTTTTTTCACAGTTTATAGATCATAGAGAAAAGAACTCCATATTTATCAATTCACATCTATTTGTGGAGCCCTGTACAGGATGAAAGAGAATCTCCATTTGTGTAAACATGTCAGGAGATTATTTTCTTTTATAACTAGTGACCTTAGTGATATCACCTCTCTCAGAATGTCCCAACAAGACCTCAGCAAAGCAGTGCATTTACTTGTTAATTATTCTTTCTGAAGGTGGATTTTCCTATTCTAGAAGTCATGGTGCAGATTATCTGGTCTAGGGTCTGAGTTTCTATAACCATGAGCATGATTTTGGACAAGCTTTTTTGGCAATTTGGAATCAGCTTTTCCTCTCAAAAGTCCTTGGAATCCTAGTGTAAGTGGGTTTATGTGGCCTCTGACTAATCTACATAACTGAACCATAAAGTCTCTACATTGAATCCCAAATGACCACATTGGAGTGTCCCACATGGGATCCTGAAATCATTAGGATTGCTTGACATCTTCTGTCAATATAGCCCAGCCCAGCCAGTCCAGCCCAACTTAACTCTTTTCAACCTAGCCAAGCTCATTCTAACCCAACCAAAGTACTTAATTTTGAGGTCTTATGTCCTCAAAGTTAAGTACAACTTGTGGCACATTGTTGGAACTGCATGGATGTTTGCTGATTAAATAGCTTTATTTAAAATATTTTCCTCACAGAGACACCTTTTCTGTTTCTCCTAAAATCTATTTTAGGCATGGTGACATATGCCTATAGTCCCAGGAGTCAGGAGACTAAAGCAAGGAGGTGGGGGATTTTAAGCTGGCTCCAAGGTCCTGTGTCAAAACAAAACAAAAAAATGGAAAAATTAAAAAGGAAATATACAGAAAAACAAACAAAACCCAACTCAATATAGCCCATCCCATCCCAGCTAGTCCAGCCCAACCTAGCTCTTTTCAACCTAGCCCAGCTCATCCTGTTTATTTTGCTTTTCCATGGCTGGATGATTTTGTAACTGTGAACTGCTTCCATGAAACCTTGAGAGACAGTGTTGCCCCTGTGGAAGCACTGGTCACATTGCAAGCACACCTTTTAAGAGATGTAGCATCTCTTTGCCTATAACTCTTCTTGCAGAGGTAAAACATGATATGCATCATGAAGATCAAACAGGGAGTAAATATTTGTTTCCTGGTACTTGGAGAACATTTTATGACCTCTCCTTTATGGCCACACTCTAGTTGCTGTATAAGGAGAATTGGTTCAGGTGTCATTGCAGCTAGTTAGTGAATGAGATCAGTCTGGAGTAAGGTCTGCCTGAATCCAGTTCACATATTCTGTTGCACACCAAAAGTCATCTCTCAGTTTTGAGTGAAGGCAAAGGGTCTTTAAGCAGGCTTCCAGGGATGTGTTTTTCTTTCTTTGGGTCCATCACTCACCAGGATGTTTTGGACTTAATGAGTACTATTTTCATTTAATTTGTTATTTTAAATTTATATTTTAGAGAACTTTATAGATGTGTATGGAATCTACATCATCCCCTCTCTACCCTTCCCCAATCCAGCTCCTCATGTGTCTGTTCCCCAAATTCTTGATCTCATCTTTATTATTACATGAATATTACACATGCATACATTCACACACACACACACACACACACACACACACACACACACACAGAGACACACACACACACAAACCTTCGAGTTCCACCTATTTTTGTGTAAATGATGGCTTTTCAAGTGCTAAATATTATATCACTGTGTGTGCATATACATCTTACTTATTAGTTAATGGGTATCTAGGTGGATTCATATCTTAATTGTCATGTGACCAGTGCTGAAATAAACAGGCTTTTCTTTGTTATGCTGATTTGTTTTCATTTGGGAATATTCCAAGAAGTGGAATAGCTGAGGGACAGAAATATTTTTAGTTTTATGAGGAACTTCTGTGTTGTTCTTCTGAATGGCTGGATTAATCTACACTCCTATCCAGAAGGTATTCAGGTTCCTTTATGTACATATCGGTTGTTTGCATTTTATTTTTGATATGATCAGCATTCATTTGGAAGGTTTAATGATACATCATTGTGGTATCCAGTGGGATTTCCCTGGTCAGTTATACTATGTGGCACTAAAGAGCTTTCTTGGTCCTGTCTAGTTGAGTTCTTGTCTTAGTTAATTTCTATTGTTCTGAAGAGACTGTGACCATGACAACTTTTATAAAAGAAAATGTTTAATTGGAATTGAAACCTTGTTCAGAGGTTTAGTCCATAGTCATCATGGTAGAAATCATGGCAGCATGCAGGCAGACATAGTGCTGGACAGGCAGCTGAGAGTTCTGTATCTAGATCTGTAGGCAGCAGGCACAAAGTGGATAAATGACCTAGTAGGTCTCACAGTTCACTAGGACAAACGTAGGAGGACTGGCTCTAAATCTGTTGATTCTTCATCTAGTGTGCTTACTGTTGAATAGACCTAGGTCATTTACAACTTGAGAGTAATATGTAAGGTATATTGCTTTTGCTTTATATAATTGACGTAAAATCAAATTGGTCATGATAAATGTCATGTTTCTATATCCTAGAAAGAAAGTGGCTTTCATTCTATTATTTGACTCATGTATTCATTAGCATTGCTTTTTATCACTTTGGCATTGACTCAATAATCAATTATTTCAACTATTCTAAAGTATCTCCAGGTCTCTTAAGAAATTTACTGTTGGACTGGAGAGATGGCTGAGCGGTTAAGAGCACTGACTGCTCTTCTGAAGGTCAAATCCCAGCAACCACTTGGTGGCTCACAACCATCCATAATGAGATCTTCTGGTTAATCTGAAGACAGCTACTGTGTACTTATATGTAATAACAAATAAATCTTTTTAAAAAAGAAATTTACTGTCAACCTTATGTATTTAGAGCTCCCTAGCTAGAGATCAATGATCTCTATTCCTTGACTAATGCTTCTGGGTTTCTGAGACGGGCTTGAGAAGGTTGCAAAATCATGATGTTGGTATCATCCACATGCCTGTGTTCTACACTTACCTCATCTATCATAGTGCTTGCTTTGCAATTATCTTATTCACTCAGAGCCAGGTCCCTTTTCTGGTCTCATAGTTTTATTAGGCTCTTGTAAACCCTCCTGCTTTTCTTAGTCCCCAGTTCATCCTTGACTTTTTGTTCATACTAGACCACTGATGGCTTTAGTATTCTTCCTTCTCATTCCAGAGTTAATATTATTTCTATTTTTCCTTCTGTAGAGAAGGTATGGGAATGTCTTGAGCAAGGAAGATTATTTTATGATTCTGCAGTATGTGTGTGTATGTGTGTGTGTATGTGTGTGTATATGTGTGTGTGTGTATCAAGTACATGTTGTATTGTAGGGTTAGAGTTTTTAAATCCTACTTTAATAAGGGTTCTTAAATGCTTTAACCTCCCTTCTAGCTCACCACTCACTCAAAGTAGTAGAAAGGAAAAGTTAATAGGGCAAAAAGTGGTGTGAACCTGTTTAGAAATAGTTCTTTGGGGTGATTACAGTCTTTATTGTTAGGTTATCAGCAGTTCGGTTTGTGAGCTTAATTTATCCACAAACACAATCCATAAATCAGCAATGGCAGTTCAGCCCAGTAGAAACCACCAGGCTCCGTCTATTGGCCCAAGTCCATGGAAGTAGCAAGAAGCCACTAGAATATCATGAGTTTGAATATAAATGAGAATATCATGAGTAGAATATAAATTCTTTGGTGCATTTCTCTCTATGAAATCATGACAAATGATATTCAGTGAAGAAGGCAAGGTGAACCAATGCCACAGTGTCATCAGCAAAGACCATCATCGTAAAATCTCAGCAAGGAACAGCATCAATCAAGGGGTCATAGAAAGCCTTCCAACCAAAAAAAGCACAGGACCAGATGGTTTTAGTGCAGAATTCTATCAGACCTTCAAAAAAGACCTAACACCAATACTCTTCAAACGATTCCACAAAATAGAAACAGAAGGAACACTACCCAAACCCAGCCACAATTACACCGATACCAAAATCACACAAAGATCCAACAAAGAAAGAGAACTTCAGACCAATTTCCCTTATGAACATCGATGCAAAAATATTCAATAAAATTCTTGCCAACTGAATCCAAGAACACATCAAAACCATCATTCACCATGATCAAGTAGGCTTCATCCCAGGGATGCAGGGATGGTTCAATATATGGAAATCCATCAATGTAATCTACTACATAAACAAACTCAAAGAAAAAAAATATGATCATCTCATTAGATGCAGAAAAAGCATTTGACAAGATTCAGCATCCTTTCATGCTAAAAGTCTTGGAAAGAACAGGAATTCAAGGCCCATACCTAAACATAGTTAAAGCAATATACAGCAAACCAGTAGCCAACATCAAACTAAATGCAGAGAAACTTGAAGCAATCCCACTAAAATCAGGGACTAGTCAAGGCTACCCCCTCTCTCCCTATACTTTCAATATAGTACTTGAGGTACTAGCTAGAGCAATTAGACAACATAAAGAGGTCAAAATGATACAAATTGGAAAGGAAGAAGTCACTATTTGCAGATGATATGATAGTCTACCTAAGTGACTCAAAAACCTCCACCAGAGAACTCCTACAGCTGATAAACAACTTCAGCAAAGTGACTGGTTATAAAATCAACTCAAGCAAATCAGTAGCCTTCCTATACTCAAAGGATAAGCAGGCTGAGCAAGAAGTTAGGGAAATGACACCCTTCACAATAGCCACAAACAATATAAAGTATCTTGGCGTGACTTTAACCAAACAAATGAAAGATCTGTATGACAAGAACTTCAGGTATCTGAAGAAGGAAATTGAAGATCTCAGAAAATGGAAAAAATCTTCCAGGCTCATGGATTGGCAGGATTAATATAGTTAAAATGGCCATCTTGCCAAAAGCAATCTACAGATTTAACGCGATCCCCATCAAAATCCTAACTCAGTTCTTCATAGAGTTAGAAAGAGCAATTCTCAAATTCATCTGGAATAACAAAAAACCCAGGATAGCTAAAACTATTCTCAACAGTAAAAGAACTTCTGGGGGAATCAGTATTCCTGACCTCACGTAATAGTACAGAGCAATAGTGTTAAAAACTGCATGGTATTGGTACAGTGACAGGCAGGTGGATCAATGTAATAGGTCTGAAGACCAGAAATGAACCTACACACCTATGGTCACTTGATCTTCGACAAAGGAGCTGAAAACACCCAGTGGGAAAAAGATAGCCTTTTCAACAAATGTTGCTGATTCAATTGGAGGTCAGCATGCAGAAGAATGTGGATTGATCCATTATTATCTCCTTGTACTAAGCTCAACTCCAAGTGGATCAAGGACCTCCACATAAAGCCAGACACACTGAAGCTAATAGAAAAGAAACTGTGGAAGATCCTTGAGGACATGGGCCCAGGGGGAAAGTTCCTGAACAGAACACCAATAGCTTTTGCTCTAAGATCAAGAATTGACAAATGGGACCTCATGAAATTACAAAGTTTCTGAAAGGCAAAGGACACTGTTAAAAGGACAAAACAGCAACCAACAAATTGGGAAAGGATATTTACCAACCCTACATCTGATGGAGGGCTAATATCCAATGTATACAAAGAACTCAAGAATTTAGACCACAGAAAACCAAATAACCCTATTAAAAATGGGGTATATGTTAAACAAACAATTTTCACCTGAAGAAATTCGGATGGCCGAGAAGCACCTTAAGAAATGTTCAACATCATGAGTCATTAGGGAAATGCAAATCAAAACAACCCTGAGATTTCACCTCACACCGGTCAGAATGGCTAAGATTAAAAACTCAGGAGACAGCAGGTGTTGGCGAGGATGTGGAGAAAGAGGAACACTCCTCCACTGCTGGTGGGATTGGAAACTGGTACAACCACTGTATCAGTGGAAATCAGTCTGGCGGTTCCTCAGAAAACTGGGCATGACACTTCCTCTGACCCTGCTATACCACTCCTGGGCATATACTCAGAAGATTCCCCAGCATGCAATAAAGACACATGCTCCATTATGTTCATAGGAGCCCTATTTATAATAGCCAGAAGCTGGAAAAAACCCAGATGTCCCTCAACAGAGGAATGGTTAAAAAAAAATGTGGTATATATATGCAATGGAGTACTATTCATCTATTAGAACCAATGAATTTATGAAATTCTTAGACAAATGAATGGAGCTGGAGAACATCATCCTAAGTGAGGTAACCCAGTCTCAAAAGAACATTCATGGTATGCACTCACTAATAAGTGGATATTAGCCTAGAAGCTTGGAATGCCAAAGACACAATCCACATATCAAATAATGTCCAAGAAGAAGGAAGGAGTGGCCCCTGGTTCTAGAAATGCTCAGTGTAGCAGTGTAGGGGAATACCAGGACAGGGAAGTGGGAAGGGGTGGATGGGAGAACTGGGGGAGGGAAAAGGGCTTATGGGACTTGCGGGGAGGGAGGATCAAGGAAAGGGGAAATCATTTGAAATGTAAATTTAAGAATATATCAAATGAAAAATGAATAAAAAAAGGAAAGCTATGTGACCTAGTTAGTCATATACCTACCTTGTGGCTTGGTTTGTGCCTCTTGGAAGGAAACTAGATAAAAAGCTCATATTCTATTCTTGCTTCTTCCTTTTGTACCATGAGGGAAAAAATCTCCAAGATAATTTGTTCAACATCAACATAATTGGCAGTTATGTTCTTAGGGCTGAGAGCTGGCCCCAAGGTTATGAGAGCAGGAGAGCTGGCCTTGTCCCTCACTAACTTGCAACACCTGGGAGAGCAGGCCCTGCACCTAGGTAGCACAGTAGAGCTGACCTAGGTGGCAGGAGTTGGGGGCTGTGAGGGTGGGAGGATGAGCTAGCCCTGCCCCTTGCCAGCTGCAGCACTGTGTGAGCTAGCAGGGCAGGGCTGGAGAGCTGGCCCTGGTGGTGTGGGTACAGAACTGTCAGGCTGACCAACTCAGCTACCACCCGGCCCAGATCTAGTGCTTTGAGCTAGTTCACCCCAACATCTACTCTATCTATGAACTGCTGGAGTGCATGAAGGAGCCACTCCTGTAGATCCAAAGCTTCAGGATTTCCATAAAGCAGGGTAACAACAAGATATTCTGAGAGAAGTCCCGGTGAGGATCCAGTGTTGATTATGTAGCAGAAGCCAGAGGCCTCAAACCAGACCAATGACTCATTGCAATGAACATTTGCAAGTAAAGATAAAGGGTATACTCTGTGACACACTGTGACACACTGCATAACAAGATTTTTAGAAAATTAATTTAATTTTGAATTCTTTCTTTTGAGGGTGAAGTTGCAAGGGCAGCTATGAAGGGAGGAGATGAGTGGGATTAGGGTGCATGATGTGAAGTTCATAAAGATTCAATAAAAAGTTTTGAAAGTGTAAAAAAAGAAAGAAAGAAGGAAGGAAGGAAGGAAGGAAGGAAGGAAGGAAGGAAGGAAGGAAGGAAGAAAAGCTGATTTCTGGGAGATTCAGAATAACTGAGGAGAGTTGTTCACCATACACATCCTCTTCCTCCACAAAGAGGAGCCAGGGGAACAGACTTGCAGCTGCATTTGAGGCTTAGTGAATGTGGAAATTCTGAAAATTAGTGAGTGGGACCTTGTAAGGCTCAGAGACCTGGGATGACAATCAAGGAAGAGAAAGATGTCTGGTTCCAAACTTGTAACCAACTCTTCTGTCAGTGCAGAATCCCACCACAAGGCAGGAGAGAAAGGACTCTGAGCTCCAGCTCACAGGGGCCATTCCTGGCCTTCTCCAAGTCTCGAAGGCTGCTTTCAGCATCAGTTCTACTGTTCCACTTCTACTCATGTCTGTAGAACTGCACTGTTCACCAGGCAAAGGAAAGAAAAGGAAAGTGGGAAATTACACTCTTCAGAATTTATCCCTAATCCTCTTTTCTGACTCTAGTGCTGACCAGCTGGCTCACTGAGTAAATCATTTTGCCAGTTCTCCCTGGCTCTTACTGATGTCTACTTGTGAACTTCAACTGTTTAAACATGTCTCTGGTTTTGCCTTTCCAAGGCCACATCCCTAGACCACTGCCAGTTCAAGCTCAGGTTTCCACCACAGCAGTCTCCAGAAGGAGAGGATGAGTGATGTCAAAGAAAGAGTCCTTTCAGGGGGTAGCTGCTGAAACTCCAGATGTGGAGAGTAAGACCAGGGACATAAGAAGCAAAAGAAAAAACTGAGAGGAGTATTTGTATATGTTTATAAGTAGAAAATGGGGGGCGGGAATAAAAACAAAAACAAACAAACAAACAAACAAACAAGTTAGGGATGATTTAGACTAAACTGCAGCCTGATAAAAGCCCAATTAAATACCTTGTTCCAAGAGCTAAATTTTTTTTAGTGATACTTGGACTACAATACCGCGCCTTTGAACAACTTAACAAAAAGCAGTAGTATTATTACAAGACTCAAGTAAACTATGAAGTATGACATTCTAGAACAACTTGTTACAGTAAGAATGACTCAGGAGGCTGAGTCTGTGACTCACGTGTGCGGCTTGTCAGACCATCTGACAGCCATTATGTCTGACTCTGGGTTCAGGTCAGTTAAAGCCTGCCTGCCTCTTCTGTTCAGTTAATGCTTTAGATGGATCGTTTACGCTAGTAACAGTCTTATAATCCACTCATTCTTGGGGGATAGATCCCTTGTTCACTCCAGACTTGCTGATCTGATAGACGGTAGGTTCTCTGGAAACCAGAGTATCCTGTGTACCATCTTATTCAGCACACCATATCGTTTCAGGAATATGGCACCTGTTGTATTGAAAATGCCCAGTACTGGAGACTGATTGGTTCTTCTCTGAGAAGACATCCCTTGTTGGAGAGAGGAGCCTCTTTAGAATATTTTATGGAAAGCAATGGCTACAACTCCAACAGAGTCAGCAAGGTAGCACCGTTCTGTGGGATATTAAAGATTTAATCTATTGTGAATATCCTTTGGGGAAGTAGATTGTATACATCACTATGCATAAAGTTAACTAGGGAATCACTTAAACACCAGTGGCTATATAGTGAGAAGTCCTTGGAGAAGCAAGTAGATGGTTATATTGTAAATAACTGAGGAATGGGTCAAATAAAACCACTGGCCAGAAGATTCCTAATATATGAGTTACCCAATATAAGAAAAAAAGCATGCTTAAAAGGGTCTCATTCATAAGATTGGAATTCCTTTGGTTTGCTAACTCAAAAAACATTTGCTGGATATCTGTTATGCTCCTTTTGTTTTATAAATCAGTATCTGATCTGATGATGGACACATTGCTTGGCAAAGGTGTTTTAAAGAGTGTATCGATGAATGATGATATGATGATATGACCTCTGTGGTCTAAGATCTGTGTCTGTTGGTCGGATGGATGGTTTGAAGGACAGAAAAAAGCTTGAAAATATTTCATATGCATTTTGCTGTAGTTTCAAACTTTATGTGCTGATCCTAGAGTCTGAATGTTGATCAGCAGACCTGGCACAACCCTTTGGATGCACTTCTTTTTAATAAGCAGTCGAGGAGGTAATTCTTATGCAAGTGCTATATGCATCACCTAAGAGAACCACTGTTTCTGAACTTTCATTAGACTCTGGAAAGTGTCAAGTATATGGTTAAATGGTTAATGATCTTTTCGTTTACAGTCCACTGTTATCATTGCTATCTTCACTTAAAATAGTGATAGATCAAAGGGACAAAAGGAAAAACAAAATGAAACAGAACAAGAACCTTAGATTGCCCAGTGAAGAGAAGAAAGTACCAGTAAATCTGATGTGGTATTGGCTGGGGTCTTCCTGAGTACATAAGGTGACAGGTTCTTACTCTCCTTATGAGGGTGCTGCTGCTAGGTGAGTGTGCTTGATGTGTCCAGGTGGCTGTGGAAAGCAATGATACCATATTTTAAAATCATAGTATTAGATAATTGAACAGTGTTCTCAAGGCTTAAATTTCTCCTCCCGAGCTTCTGTTTCGATAGCTGTCAACTTTTGTGGATTTGACCTTGGTGACTGTAAATGACACAGAGTAATCCATCTAAGATGTGACATTTCCACCAACAGCTTTGCAAATTGAAGGATGCATACATGACATAGCAGCCTGCATTAGCAGCGAAAGGGTCTCTGCTTTCCCTTGTCTTGCCTTCTTCATAACGTGTCTGAGTTGTTGTTCTATTGATGTAAAAGGACGCCATGACCAAGGAAGCTTGTAAAAGAAGCATTTGATTGGGAAATTTCCTACAGTTTCAGGGGGCTAGTCCACGATCACCAGGGAACACAGCTGATGTCAGGAAGATGCTGTAGTTGCAGCATAGACTTTACATGTTGTGACAACAACCACAATGCAGAGAGCTAACAGAGTGATATGGCCTTTTCAAACCTCAAACCACACCCCAGTGATGCACCCCCTCCAACAAGGCCATATGTCCTAATCCTTGCCAATAGTTCCCTCAACTTTGAACCAAACCATTCAAACATGTGAGCCTCTGGGGGCCATTTTCATTCAAACCACCACATAACACTCTCAGTATAACACTGTTTTCAGTTTCTAAATTTCAAAGCTGAGAAACACACTTGTAGGTAAAAGAAAAGGAAAACAAACAAATAAACAAGCAAACCAGAGCCCATCCACGTGACCTGTTCTCCTAACTAAGTGCAGTGGAGTCAGAACTCCTCGTTTTAATTCGATGCCTTTCACAGAGTAGAGGTAGAGTTAATCTTGGCAAACCAGCCTCTACTATGGAGTTAGCTGTGAGAGTTAGAATGTTCATTCAGCAGTAGCTAATATTTTGGAGGGTGGGTCTCCATATTCCTGGTATTATGTTGGTTGAAAGTAAGAGAAATAAACGTGCTTCAGTGGGCCAGTGTGTCTCAGCTCAGCAATGGAGTGATGGATAAATTTCCCCTGTGTGTGTTGAGCTTCTAAATAATGGTGACAGGGATGGATTTTGGGATTACTTTGGAAAGACAAGGTGACATTGAGCAAGAAGATGATAATGTTTATTACAGACAGAATGCCATGTATCTCTCAAATCCACAGCCTGAAGTGCTAATATTTGGTATGGCAGCCACTTGGCGTGAGGTTTGAGAGATTTAGAAAAAGTTGCACATTTGGTCATTAGACTTTTTTTTTATATAATGAAACACATAGAATACTGTATTAATTACCTTTTCATCATCATGACCAAGTATCTGATAAGAAGCAACTTATGGAAGGGAACTTAAGAGAGAGCCAACTATTGGGGGAAGCTATGATATCAGGAGCATGAGGTAGAGGCCATGATGTGATTTATGGGAGGGAACATAAGAAGGGAGACAGCCAATCCTTGTGAGGAAGTCATGATGGCAGGAGCGCGAGATCGTGCCCATACTGTGTTCATAGTTCAGAAGCAGGGGCAACTAGTAAGGTCCAGGATATTAAACCCCAAAACTCACAGCAGTGACTCACCTCTTCCAGTGAGACCCTGTCTTCTTCAGGTTTCATAATCTTCAAAACCTGCACCAGCATTTGGGGACCAAGTTTTCAGAAACAGGAGCCTATGGGGTGATGCATTACGCTCAAACTGTCACAAATAGCTCAAAAAATAATAGAGAGAAATTAATAAACAAACTGTATTATAAATTAAAGGCATATTAGAAAAGGCATACTGCTGAAGATGTAAAAGATAAGAAAAAGACCAAGAAAGCTGAAAAAAGAAACAACTAAATATAAGAAATCAAGCAAATTTAAAACAAAATTAAAATGTGATCACTGGAAAATAAAAGTAGTAGCAGACTGATCAAGAAAATGAGAAAAATGAACAATAATACAGAGGGGGGAAATCACATTAGCATGACACAGTAATTATGGTTATTGATTCAATTTCAGAGAATGGGGGACATTTACAGTCAGGATTCTATTAGTCACAAAATCTCATGTTTGTGTATTTGTGTTAATGAGTCAAGGCCATTTGTAAACTAGTTATTTGATATTAGCCTTTCCCTTGGTGGCCAACAAATCATGTGTATATTTATCAATAAAAATATATCCCGTTGCCATCTTAACAGAATGCTTGTATCTATTTTCAAATATCATTGAAGAACATTTTCCCCACACAGGCCATGAAAACAAATACATATTCCATATATAGTTGAGTTTCCTGACTTAAACTATTTATATATTTATTTATATATGTATTTATACAAATATTTGTATATAAGTGATCATGGAAAAATCTTTGAAGTTTATCATAGGAGATTATTTACAGGATATGCTTGTTAGTTTTAACTGTTAACTTGATATAACCTATAAACACCTTGGAAGAGAATTTCAGTGAGGAATCTTTTAGTTGAGATAAGGTTGGTCTGTGTGTATATATGTAGGAGATTATCTTGACTGACATTCGGAGTGGGGAGACCCAAACCATCATGGTTGACAACATTTCCTAGGGAGGGGTTCTGGACAGTGTAAGAAAGGAGAAACCTAGAAACAAACAAGCAAGCAAACAGGCAAGCAAGCATACAGATGCTCTCTCTTTTTCTCTTGGTTGTAGACGTGACTAGGTGCTTAAAATCCAGTCTTGACGTCTCTGAAATGATGGACCTTTGATCTGTAATTTTAAGTTCAATAAACTCCCTTCTCTGCTAACTTTCTTTTTCTCAGGGCATTTTATCACAACAAAGGAATGCAATGGTATACACGGGAATGTATTTTCTTGCACAATAGAATAAAATGTGTATTGTTAATAATATAATGTGAACTTAGATGTTGGTCTTATTACTTTGTGGTCTTTAGAATTATACGTACTCTGAAAAATTCCTTTCCCTTTTGTATTTCTACAAACATTTTGTAGCAGAGAACTTAGTCATTGCTCAGTTATCCTTTTGATCCTTTTTCTTACTTTGATAAGTTAATCACCATTAGAGAAACTGGAA
Organism: Apodemus sylvaticus; assembly: GCF_947179515.1. Classification (NCBI taxonomy): domain Eukaryota; kingdom Metazoa; phylum Chordata; class Mammalia; order Rodentia; family Muridae; genus Apodemus; species Apodemus sylvaticus. The sequence continues at coordinate 8,671,409 of NC_067475.1, forward strand.
GCATTGCCAAAAGTAAACAAAATGGAATTAATACACTTAACCATCAACAATAAGGCTAGAAGTTTGTTTTAGTGAGTTGTGAGATGTGGTCATTTAAAATAAAACATTGGCTCATCAAGGGGAATAACTCAGTTAGTAATCAGCTGGGGCTGGGGCTTGGGTTGGGGTTGGGGCTGGGGCTGGGGATGGGGCTGGGGCTGGGGCTGGGGCTGGGGCTGCGGCTGGGGCTGGGTCTGGGGCTGGAACTGGGGAGAGAGCTCTATTAGTAATTGGCTGGGTACTACTAGGAGATGGCTCAGCTGGTAGTATGCTATTTCACAAGCACTAGAACTCAAGTAGGAGTTGGGATTTCTATCAGCCACATAAAAACTCAGGCTTGCTGACCTTTGGTTGCAATACTATGGTGGATGGGTGGAAACAGAGGACATTACTATGGACTGGACAGACTCTTGGGGGAGGAGCTTTCTTTTTAGTCAGCCTAACAAGTTCCATGTCAGTAAGACCCTATCTCAAGACCAGTGAAGAGTGAATAGGAAAGTAGAGGATGGCACCTGATGTTCATCTCTGTCCTCAACATTCACAGACACAGACACAGACACAGACACACATAGACACACACACACAGACACAGACACATAGAAAGATACACAGAAACACACACACACACACACACACACACACACACACACACACACACACTGCTTGCCTTTACCAAGTTTTGGGAGTACTTGACTGTGTTCAAATGGGTACATATTCGCTGGCAGTTGTTATGCTATGATACTGCAAGTTAATGAATTAAACAATGCAACTTTGTCATCTTAAAGTTCTGGAGGTTTAAATTCCAGCATTAGTATTTACTGAGTTAAAAGCAGGGCTACATTCCTTCTGCAGGCCAAGAGAGAAAGAATGCATTTCTTTGCTCTTAGCTGCTGGGTTATTGCACTCTTTGGCTTCTCACCCCAGTCCCATTCTTCAAAGCCAGCTGGTTAAATCTCTCTCACAATGCTGTCAAGTTTATTCTCTCTCTCTCTCTCTCTCTCTCTCTCCCCCTCTCTCTCTGTCTCTCTCTCTCCCTTCTCATGTTTTTGAGAGAGGGGTTTGTTATATTGTGTAGGCTGATTTAAAACTCCTGAAAGAGTTTCTTGCTTCAGCTTCCTGAGTAGCTGGGACAATGGGCATGCCTTCCCATTCTTGGCTTTGCTCTGAGTCTTCCATCTTTGACTCACACAGTCCTTTGGATTACACTGCATTTACTCATGAAATCCAAGACTATCTTCCCATCTTAAGGTTAAGAATTTTATTTCATCTGGAAAGTTAATTTGCCATGTAACAGACATGCCTAGATGTATCTCCTAGTGGTTCTACACCTAGTCAAGTTGACCATAGGGATGGACCATGTTGACTGGTTCTCTTATAAAATAGTAACCCAATTCTGGGTCAAAGTAATAGGAAAAATAAAAGGATAAACATGAAGAAAAGGTTTTAAAGTGGGAGAGTTTTAAAGAGATATAGCCCACATTGCAAACATTTATCTCTGCAGAAGCTCTGATAGGGACATGTTTCCATTTCTGATATGTGTGTAATAAGTGATTATGTACATTAAAATGTTAATAATTGTTATAATGACTTACAAAATGCATCTCTTTATCTTAGACGTTAAGTTCACACATTGAGTTTTGTTTTGTAATCAACAGTGTGCTAGAAAGTAGAATGTGGATAAAACCCAGCATCTTAGTAATAATCCTGGAATTCAAGTGTTTGCAGTTTAGCAGGGGGTTTCATCCATATGAAGGGAAAAGAGAGATACATACAGAAGAAGGAGAGAGTAGGTTAATACAATAGTAAGGATGTCTAAATCCCTAAAAAGACATACATGCACATCCGTGTAAAAATATACATATATAGTTTAAATGAAAATTCCTCATCTGGTTTGCAATGCTACCTACAAAAGACAAAGGCCAGCTAACAGAAAAACCTACCACCAGGCATGAGAAACCCTCCTTTGAGTTTTTGGTCAGGGTTATGTAAGAGAATCCCCAAATGTAGCTAGCTATTGCTATTGCCTTTGGTTGTAGCTCGCCCCCAAAGGTAAACTGTACGTCCCTACTGCTAAAGACATCATGCACTTCAGACATGGTAACCAGACATGGTACCCAGAAGCCCCTGATGTGGATCTGATTTGACAGCCTCCTTCTAGAAGTCTCACTTTTACAGTAGGCACCAGAGGCACCAGACAAGTTTACAAAGGAGGGAATCAAGCAAAATTCTTACCCAGCTGCGATGTGTATGAACTACTGAAGTGGGAGTTTCTGGTTATGTCATGTGATGCAGACTCACACGATGCTTTGGTGAGGCAAGACCCACGAGAGGACTCGTGATATTTGGGGAGAGTATAAATAGGACTCAGCAGACAGACAGTGACGGGGAGCTTGCATAGCTAGCTGTGCAACCCTTCGTTGGCCTCAACTGTTCACTGATCTTCACTTCATTGAGAGAGCCATAAGAGAGAACCCCTGGCATTTTGGCTGGCCCTGGTTACCCCTGCTACTCATGCTGATTCAACAGAGGCCTGGTGGTTTCTGCTGGATCATGCCACTGTTGCTGATTTGTGTTTGCTGACACTTTCAAGATAGACTGTTGGTATCCTGATGGAGATTAGAATCGCCCCCCAAAACTACTTCTAAACAGTTCCATATGCCCTTGTCCTAGTTACCATCTATTCTCCTCTATCTTTGGACAGTGGGCTAGCAGAAGGTCCAAGAATTTGAGAACCTTTATTAAAGTAGGTTTTGGACAATCTAAGCCTACAAACCACAACAATGAACAGCATGGCATGATAACCCTTCTGTCATGTATGTAGTGACATGCATCATGCATTGACAGTAACCAGATTTGTAATTGAACTTGAGGCCTGTGTAACAAGAGAAAAAAATCATTCCTAGTAGTGAAAACCTAGTCAACTCACCAGAGTTAGTGAAGTCATGGATCTTGGAGGGAAACCTACAAACACCCTTTTACTAAACTAACACAATTCCTCACCACACTTAGACCCACAGATAAGTGTCAACCTTACCCCATATTGATGCAACTCCTCTTTGGAACAGATGGAGATCATTACAGAAAATGACAAGCAATCAGAATGCAGAGTGTGGAGCTCAGTCCCACGTGATAAATCTACAATACAATACCTGTACTCAAGGATCAGGGTCATGTGGAAGAGGGGATGGAAAAATTTAAGACTCAAAAAATAAGGGAGTTTACCGTGAAATTGTATCATGTCAGTCAGAAGCCATATTTGTAAACTCTGATCAACTTGACTGCCAAAACATGAGCTGAACAAGGAAACAACAGTAGACATGCCTAGGCAGATGGGGAAAGCCCAAAAGGCCTCAAGCCCACACACAGAAGCACAGGCAACTAAGGATGCTGAGCGCAGGAGAAACGGTGTTTCCCAGGGGAGAACATACTGGCTAGCCATTCAACGCCAAATGATCGGCCCTGAAAACATTTGAGTGACATTATACAGATTGAGCAAGTTGTATTTGTATATTTAGGAATATATGTACATGGATATATACATATACAGATGTACATACATGTACATACATATACATGTATGTAACAATCAGTTAAGAAAGGGGCATTAATTTGAAAGAGCAAGGAGAGGCCTTGGAAGGCTTTGGAGGGAGGAAAAGGGAGGACGAAGTCATTCGCTATAATCTCAAGAAAAAGAAACAATTATTTTAAAAAACCAACCTGTTTCAGCCCAGCATGAGTATGGCTAAGGTGCGGGTTATGCAGAGTGCCCAGGGAAGGCCGGGGGAGCAAAACTGGATGACGTTCATGGACTGCTCAGAGACGGCCTCTAAGAGGGGCTAAAAGTGACCTGGGAGTTTGTTTAGAGGGGAGCTGGCTCAGCAGAGAACTGAGTCCACGGATTCCAGGCAGATGGGGAATCATAAACCGAAATGGACAAATGGGAGAAAGCTCATTGTATGTAGTATTTGAAGTGAGGCAAAAATATGTCTAAACCTTTTGTTTGTTCAGAATACCAGCACATTAATGTCTTGTTAGACACATTGTTGCTTTTATATGAATGGATGAGAGGGACACACATTTTCAACTGGCACAATACATAAATAAGTGTTATAGAACCGTGGTGGTATAGATTAATTGCTTAACTCCGCCGCTTACTTGCTGTGCGACACAGGCCAAGGCAATTTAGGCGGTTTCTTAGTAAAACAAGAGGTGCGGAACAAGCTCAAAGTTTATATGAACATTCTATAAAGCAAAAGAAACACGTGTCTGATTTCTCTGTTTCTCCTTCTGACCGAGATATCTGATAGAGTCAACCAAATCCTTCAGCCTTGCTTAAGTGTGTGAAAGTGCAGACCTTGGTATCCATTGTGAAGTATGGTGCCTGGAAATACCCCTTCAGTGTCCTGCAGAGACCAGGAGAACTGACACAGCCTGCCCCAGGGATGCACTGCAAGGACGCCTTTCAAACAGACGTGACTTGTCATGTTTTAGGATCTCCTCCGCCTTCCAGTCCTTCCTCACTTATTAGAATGCCTTCACACAGAAGAGCCCTGAGTCAAATATATTTTATTTGGATAGCTTCCTGGTTTTCTTCTCTTCTGGACTATATAGAGCAGAATAAGCAAGTCTTTAAAAATTGCATTTCATGCATGCACCAATTTTTTAAAAATTATATTTAAGCTCCTAACTTCTCATTTTCTCTTTCTTGCAATGAAACATTTGTTTCTTTTTGAGAAATTTATTTTGGCTTTTTGACTTTCATGCTTGTAATTTTCTGCTGGGAACCTTGAACAAGGTTACTATTGCCTGTAAGAAGGATTAAATCTTGAAGTACGAGCCCGGGGGATGCTTGCAGAAGATGCTGAGCTGAGAAAAAGATCTATGTCACTTTTCCCACCTAGCACACAAAATGCACTTCAGGGTGAGAAAGTTCAGGGAGTCTCTCTCTGTTACTGAACAGAGGTCTTTCCCACTTGCTGTCCACCACTGTGGGTCTCAGAGAATCAATGTGTCTTTGCTGCTTCACATGAAAAGGACCATTCCGTCTGATGTTTTCCAAAGTTGTGCAATTCTATATCGTGGTAAACTTAGGCTAATTTCATTGCACTTTGACAATTGCTTTTGGTGCTGAATGATTGCTGTTCAATATTTTTAGGAGTTTAAGACTTGATTATTTCCTCACAGTTCTGCAAGAAGGTTTATGAACTGAAATCAGAGTGGAAACTGGGCCACACAAATCGTTACTTGTTAACTATTCGTCAGCCAGCACTCACACTACTTAATGGAGCAGTGATGGTTGGGTTTCCAGTTGCTTTGTTTGGATGGGAGGTATCTCTCTAAAAGACTGGTAGTGCTGTGATAAACAATCGAGTCACGAGGTGCCACCTAACCTACCGATGAGCGTGTAGCTGAGTAGTTGTGTGGGGCTGAGGCCTGGGAGGAGGGAGTGTATCCCTGTGTCAGGGTACAGCTTAGAAGAGCAACCTGCATATTGTCCTGGCCCCATGCCTTCATCCCATAAGAGGCTATCACTGCATTTTATCATCTGCTCCCTGTCATGGTGTCCTGCTCCCTATGCCCTTAGGAATAATGGAGTCAAGTGACCATGGGCTGGAACTTCTTAGTGAATACAAGTAGACATGTCCTTCCTTACATCGTCTTACCTGGATATTTTGTCTTAACGAGAACCTGACTAACACAGATATTTTCGTATTCTAACACTGCTTTGCAAGAATGGGTCTCTCAAAGAAGACCAGACATTTCTGACCAGGATTTTGCCTCTCTTTAGTTAATATCATTCAATCAAAAATTTGACAGTAGTTGGGCCCAGGACCATACAGGGGTCAAACCTTAGACGTTATCTTTAGGAGGTCAGGTTCAGAGTATCAAGTGATTCTTATATGTTGCTCATGTCAGGTCAGTGGAGGTCTTTAAATATTTGTCTGACTACCTAACTTGAATACCTCAAACATCACATTTCTGTCTTCATTTTGCTAACAAGCCATGCATCTCACTAGAAAAATCTTATTTTGACACGAACCATGCTGACTAGGAGAAGATCTGCTAATGATCCCCACACTGCTGAGAGAAGCACTTGCTTGTGTCCTTCAGGTACACAGCTAGCTGGTCTGCCAGGAAGCACTCTCTTGATTACAGTATTATAATTCCCCTGAATGCATGGCTGGCTATATTGGATCATATTGTCTTCGCTGTAGACTTGCATGTCTACATGAGTGTGCTTGTGTGTGTGGATACTTTTATATGTACATGCAGAAGTGTGCAGGTTTGTGCATGTGTGAGAAGGTCAGAGATCAGCTTTGCATATTATCTTTAGTAGCTGTTCATCTTGATTTTTTTTCAAGACCAAATCTCTCTCTGGAACCCACTCATCACAGATTAGGTTAAGGGATCTGTCTGGCTCTGTTTCTCAAGCATTGGTTTACAAATGTGTGTAAACACTCCTGGCTTAAAAAAGTGTATGTGTGTGTGTGTGTGTGTGTGTGTGTGTGTATGTCGTACACACATATGTACATGTGCACTCATTATATGTATACGTGGAAGCCAGAGGTGAATCCCTGAACCTAGAGTCTGTCTTTTTAGCTAGATGGATTTGGCACTGTGCCCCTCTGATCTCCTGGGGCTCCTGGTGCATGCCACCCTGCCTGGCTTTTATAGGTGTTAGAGATCCCAATCAGAGCATCACGATTGCTCAGCAGGCACGCTGCACACCAACCACGCCCTCTCCCCAGCCCATACCTGACATTGTTTAGATGAGTTCTGGAGGTTAGAGCCCGGCTTTCATGCTTGTCCAGCAAGCTCTTTACTGATAGAGCTAACTTCTCAGACCCTGTACTGCAGGCTTAAAAAAATTATACACAAATGCTCAGTGTAGCTTTGGACCTTAGTTTCCTACAGCTATTGTAACAAAATATCACAAACAAGCTTTAGTTTAAGGATACAAATTTATTATCTTAGGATACCAGAGATCAGCCAGCATGATCTCTATTAGCTAAAGCAGAGGTGCTGGCGCGTCTGTATTCTTTCCGAATGCCCCACAGAGGGAGGCACTCCTGTTTCCTTTTCTGACTTTACATTCCACCTTTACTCTTTGGCTCATGGCCCCATTCCAAGTGCAAAGCCAGCAGGCACTAGCTGTGGCTTTGTTTTGGTCCAAACTGTTTCTCTGCTTTCTGTATTAATTTCCTTCTCTCTTTTGGGTGCCCCTCCTCATATCAGCAGGCTCTCCTCCATCATCTGGAACAGCTCTTCTGTCTCTAAGCCCTCCACTTAATCACACCTTTCCAGTTACTTTCACTGCTTTTGTATATTAGGATGTGGATATGGCTGGGGGCATCAGTCCTATGCTCACCACATTCTGATGATATGCTGAGTAATTTTTTTAAGGACGGTTTTAATGCCAATGATGGGGTCCTATAACAAGACTCGAGAGACAGAGGATTTGGCCCTGATGCAAGTATTGATGAAAAATTTAGAACTGATGTAAATATTGTGTCTGTCACTGGAAAAGAAATGATAGAGATACACACACCACAGACTTGTGAGGATGAGATGAAATAATGAACGGGAAGGAGCCAGCCTCATGCTAGACAAATAGAGACACTGGGTAGAAGCTCGCCGATATCATGATCATGACTTCTCATAGAACGCCAATGCCAAGTGACAGCCCAGCAGTTCCATACTTCTATGGTGGCAGAAATACCATTGCGAAGTTCAAAGTTATTGTCAGACATTTAGGAAGACCTCAGCCTATAGAAAGGCTAAAGGCAACAGCCAGGAGGCTCACATTCTGTGGGTCCCCATTATTCTCGGGAGTTTTTGGCCACCAGCTCACGAGTGGGGAGAGAGCAGAAGCATTGAGCAAGGTTCAGATGGCTGCGTGTTCAGAAGGTCCTCAGGAGACAGCGTTAGTGAGACAGCTCAACTTTTGTTCTGTTTCCCTTCCCTTTTCTTCTTTCTGTTCTTCCCTCCCTCCCTCCCTCCCTCCTTCCCTCCCTTCCTCCCTCCCTCCTTCCCTCCCTTCCTCCTTTCCTCTCTTCCTCCTCTTTCCTTCCTGTCTCCTTGTCTTCTGTTCTCTCCCATTCCTCCTCCCCACACTTGTACTCAGTGCGTGAATAGGTTTAGGATTCATGACTCTTGGCTTTCAGTTCACTGCTTCTTTCCCCATATTACACTGGGGTGTCTTGGGAAGAATAAACACCAAACTGTTATAAAAGATGAAGAAGATAAGGAAGGTGAGTGGAGGCAAAGTAGCCCTGTTGATGACAAAGCAAGAGAAGCCCTTTCTCACTATTGAACCTGATCTTGTATATTGCAAAAACAGTGCCTAGGAGCACAGAGTCTGGCCCTTCATCAACACCACATAAAAGGAATGTTGTTTGTTAAAGCCTTAGATTGGAAACAGCTTGACTACGGCAGAACAGCACTTAGGCATTTTGTTTGAAGCCTGGGATTCTCCACAAGGATTTAAGGTTTGGACTTCAAGTTCCAGAGTGCTGGGTTCTGAGAAAAGTCTGGGAACACTGGAAGGACAGCGTCGTACTGAGACAGAGCGTGGCTGTCTTCTGTGGCCCGAGCTGGTTCAGTGAAACCAGATGTCCTTCCTTTCAACTACCTTCAATTCTGACCCATCTCCCTCTCTCAGGCACTCTGAGATATCACAAAAGACACAGCATAAACTATCTGCCAACTACCCTGTAAAAACTATTTTATCCTAGCACAAATCTTAAACACAAAGCACCTTTCCTTCTAGACTTAAAAAGTTGACAGTCACTAGAAAGGATCTGTAGTTAGCACAGAAACAAGTCTGTTAGTGTAGGGTAAATTATATTTTGTTTAATGATTTAACTGTCTCATGAATAAACATAGAAATACTCTCAGAGTTATTTCATGGGCATATTCAGTGTGAAATCTTGGGCATATACCTTATGTAAACAAGCAAATGTATTTATTGTCTGGACAATAAATTCAGTTCATAGCAAGGATTCACTCTAAACTTGCTTAGCTCAGGTTATCCAAAGGCAGATGTTTCAGATGAATGTTGGAAGATTTAGTGAAGAAAGCAAAAGCAGAAACTACAGGGTGAATGTTCAGAGGGTCTATAGCTCAGACATAGGGTGCTTGCCTGGCATCTGTGAGGTTTTAGGTTTGATCCTCAGCCTGGGGTTGGGGGATAGAGAGACACAGAAGACAATGAGTCAATTTCCTTGCCAAAAGAACAGCTTTGTTTATTAAAAACGCATCACATCACACCATGTATTCAAATCTGTGCAATTGGATGCTTGAACCAGCTTGGACTGGCTGAATGTCTTGTGTTGTTTACAACTAGAGTAGGATATTTGAGAGTAGAATTTAAAAGTCATCATTATCAATATTCATTTATTTCAAGAGGAGGCTGGCATATTAATGCAATGGCATAAACATAGGGTCTAGTTTAATAATACTTAGGACAGAGTTTTAGCATTAGTGTCCTAGCAACTTAGGGAAATTTATTTTCAAGAAAATTGCGGTACCTGTTCTGGGTGTGTTTTGAAGAATTTGAAGTGAGGATGGATATGAAAATGATCGCTGATGTAATATAAAATGCTAACTTTTGATTTTTCATTGCACGTCAGACAGTTGTCCTAGAAAGATTATACACCTCCTAACCACACCATCTTATTTCTAGTTACATTTATAGTTCTCAGTAGGAAGCTCCCCAACCTGCTGTCCCATCCTAGGGTGGGGATGAGATGTTTCCCCCGTTTCCTATGTGTGTGGTCTGCTCAAGCTTCTCTTTGTTGATGGGTAGCATGTTACTCTCGATTAATCACCACAGTATCATAGAGTTCCTTGTTTCTTTCAATTTGGTACAAACATTTCTGCTAGTTTGCACCCTCACCCTCATGCTCAGTCTTGTATGTTTCTGTGGAAATGGTGTGTGTGTGTGTGTTTGCGTGCATGTGTTGAATTATTTCTTTTATCCCAAGAAAAAGCAAGATGGATGTGGGCAGAAGTGAAAACGATTTCCAACCAAAGCTATGAAAAGGTTTATTATAGAGATAAAACCATCAGTGCTCAGTGTTTACAGCTATTCATTTGCAAACGCAGCTGAGAGAAAAACAGTCATAAAATTGCTCTGTTTCAGGTCCGTGTGAAGGCATGGCTGGGGTTTAGAAGACATTTCTATTTGAACCTAGAAGTAGCAGGGCAAAAGTGGTGGTCACTGAATTGGAACCCGAAATTAAGAATTCGTCTTAGAAAACACTGCTTCGTTGAAGCAGACAAATATCCACACATGAAGCATCCACGTGGAACAGAGTGTGAAAGTCAGGCACTGTTGGAGAGTATAATCAAGATGAAGTGAGAGAGTCATGTACGAGAACCACCATCATTTTGAGGTAATATTAAAAGATGGAGCAGGCAGGAAGGGTGATCAATGTAATGACTTAATTCAAAGATGGACTTGAGATTGGATATCATAGTCAGGAATACTTTTCCTGTCAAGACCTGTTGGCAATCTTCTCTGGCTAAATCAGGAGCATTTAATGAAGAATGTTCAACTTATGTGAAGAGCCTGGTTTCCCAGTCAACACGAGGACTGAACAAGCAAGTGACCTTTCACCTAGGTGATAGTTGGTGCCTAGATAGATGGGTTCTTAAGGCAAGTTTCACTGGTAAATCACTTTCTATGACGTTGTGAATAAGTTCTGGTAAATTATTTCTTATAATTTCAATATATATTATTGTACATGAGAATGTCAGTTTTGTTAGATTTCAGTGTTTTGATAAAGTAAAAATAACGTGATTTTATATAACAATACTTTCCTAGTTTATTAAATACAAACTATCTTGGTCATTAGTTTGTATCACTTGATTATTAAGGAATGGCTTTGATTTTTAAAGCCCTGTTTTCTCAAACTCTTTACATTTTCATGTGTGCCTATGACAGAAAAAAATTAGAATTATTATATGCCTATCAAGCATGGGAAGGATGCTAACTAGTAGTTTTCAAAATTCATCATTGGCTTAAGATTTTTGTTTGGTGTTTTCTGACATGCAGACACTTTGATTTTTTTCTTTTTCTTTTTCATTTTCTAAGATTTATTTATTTATATGAGTACACTGCAGCTATCTTCAGACACACCAGAGGAGTGCATTGGATCTTATTACAGGTAGTGAGTCACAATGGGTTGCTAAGAATTGAACTCAGGACCTCTGGAAGAGCAGCCAGTGCTCTTAAGCGCTGAGCCATCTCTCCAGACCCAGATTTTTTTCTTTTTCAATTTTCTGTGCTTATATGCGTGTTGTTTATGTTTAAGTGTGCATGTGTGTGTATGTGTGTGTGTAGGCTCAGGAGGTACATGCATGCGTACACACTTGTACAGTCCTTGTCGAGGTCTTAGTCTGATGTTGGTGGTCACTCTCCATCACTCCTCTGCTGTATCCATTGATACGGTACGGTTTCTCATTCCCCATCACTGCACTGTGTATCCAGTTCCTCAACCAGATCTTACTGGCTACAGAGATGAGCCACTGCCTTCTGGGGCTGGGATTACAAGCACCCCCCCTTTTCTTCTACATGTTCTATGTCCACATGGGTTCTGGGGACCCATATATTTCTTATGTTAGTGTGGTAAGCTCTTTACTGATCTATCGCCCCTGGCCACTATTTCTGTTTTTGAGTAGGTGATTCACTTTATGATTTCAGTCTATTGGCACTGTTCTTTAGAAAGGGCAGCTTCCCTAATTTTTGGTGAATACTCATCTATAAAAATATAATGCTGGGGTGTTAGGGAAGACAATGATTCTCAGCTATCTCTCTGTCTTTTATGTTTTTGAGTATGATTTTTGCTAGGCAAAATGTACTGTGGGCTAGAGATACACTGCATACACTATGGGGAGAAAGCTGACCTCCAGGGAGAATGGAGGCGCTGGGGAGTGCTCCTCCTGCTGTGATCCCTCCTGCTTCCCTGATAATTTATGTCTTAAAGTTTTGACATCATCAGCACAAGAGCTGGGGAAACCCCCACATTTTAGTTTTCTTTGAAGATCCTTGAAAGAACTAGAGCAGAAAGAATTGCGACAAATAAATGTGGTTTTCATTTTGATGAGTGTGGTTTCAATCTCAGGAAAAATTCTAGAATGTGTCCTTGAAATGAAACTAATGGCCAAGAGTCAGCAGACTCATTATGGTACCTTATCAGTTCAATGTTTCCTTTAGTAGAAAGTCTGAATGAAGAAACGCTGTATTTGGTGTGCCTCTCACCACATTCTCCTAGGTGTGATGGACAAATGAGAACAGGATGTTTGTAAACTGTGACAAACATGGACTTCTCAGGACACACCCATAGGATTTACAAATAGATTATTCTGAACCTAAAAGAAACAGTGGCAAGATTCTTCTGCTAGTTTGAACTTTCAAAATGTATTTGAGTAAATGTAAAATATCTGCTGTGATTGTTTTGATGAAGTCTGATAGAAACAAATGCAAATTATATTTTTCCTTCAAATAGTTTGTGACATTATTAGGTTGAAACAATGTGACTTACATACACACAAAGTTATTTAGATGATGTCAATGACATGAATGTGAGTCATCATTTGGTCATTATAAAAATAAATCTCTATTAGTTGTTGGGTCTTTAAGTCTACAGCTGCCAGGCTGAGGAAAGTAGGGGCCATTCGTTACATTTTGCCAATCAAACTGCCTGGAGTTTTGGGGTACCAACATAAAAATTTAATATGAAGCAAGAGAAAATAATCAGAAAGAGGGAAACTGGAAAATAAAACCATAGAGCAATGGTTGAAAATGTGCAAAAAGGACACTCAGAGGTGAGATGTGAGTTGTCTCCAAGCACCTGAAGAGATTTCATATGGACATGTGGAATTAGGAAAGGAGTGTGATATTACACTTCATATCCACACAATGAAGGACAGGCAGAGCTCCAATGAAAGGTATAAGCAAATATTTAAAAATGGGCCAAACCTAGGAATGCTACAGAGGACTAGATATTTTTTCTAGCTTACCCTTCAAACATAAGATTCTAATTTCATGAACTTTAAAAAATTATTTTTATTTGTTTTATTTTATTGAAAATAGATTTTTTCTCACATAATAAATCCTGATTATGTTTTCCCTTGTTCTACTCCTCTGAATTCCTGTCCTCCTATCCAGATGCACCCCTCTCTGTCTCTCATTAGAAAACATACAGGCTTCTAGGAAATGATAGTAAAATAAATCAAAATAAGATTAAGCAAAAACTAACACATTAGAATAGAATAAAGCAAACAAACCAAAGGAAGATGAACCCAAGAAAAGGTACAAGAAACTGATATAGTTACAGAGACCCGCTTTGTCATACACTGAGGAATCCCATAAAAACTCAAAACTTAAGCCATCACACACACACACACACACACACACACACACACACACACACACACACCCTGCAGGGTAAAAAAGAGAGAAGGAAAAATACAAATAAAATAAAAAATAAGATAAGCTCTAAAAAGGAAGAAAGAAATAGAGAAATGAGAAGAGAAGGAAAGAAAAGGAAAGAAAGGAAGAGCAAAGCCACGCCAAGCCACGCCACGCCACACCGCGCCACACCGCGCCACGCCGTGACATAACTTATGAGACAAGGGGCCTCCTAAGATGCTGCAGAGTTCCTTTTCTGCTGGCCGTCTACTACTGGGCACGGGGCCTTCCCTTAAGAGTACTTCATTTCCCCATTGAGCCTCCCTTGGAGAAAGCTACATTTTCACTCACCAGTGGTTATCAGCTAGAGATAGGGTTAGAGAAGCGTTAGGGACAGAGGCAGGCGGCCTCTTCTCTTTTTAGTTCTAGGGCGTCATCTCATACAACTCTCTCGGGTCTTGTGCATGTTGTCTCAGTCTCCGTGAGTTCATAGTGCCTCAATCTTGTTGATGTTTCCTTGTTTCCCTGGTGTCCTTTAGCCCCTCGGGCTCCTACACTCCTTCTGTCCCCTCTTCTGCAAGGTTCCCTGAGCTCTGAGGGGAGGGATTTGATGGAGACATTCTGTTAAAGTCCGAGTGTCCCGAACTGTCTCACTCACTGCGCGGTGTCTGGCTGTGGGTCTCTGTATTGATTCCCATCTGCTGCAGGAGGAAGCTTCTCTGGTGGTAGCTGAACAAGGCGATGATCAAGGAGGGATATATTAGAATGCCACCACTTAATCTTTCCACGTTAAGTAGGATGCTGATTTATCTGAATTTTATTACTACAGTTTTTTAGAACAGTAATATTTGGTTTTACCATACATAGGTCCCTGGGCTATCTAGTCTCAGGTCACCCAAGCAGTGTCAGGTATGGGTTCTATCTTGTGGAGTAGCCTCAAGTCAAATCAGATTGGTTGGTCACATACATGCTGTGCCACCATTGCACTAGCTTATCTTGTAGGCAGGGCACCATTGTAAATCAAAGGGTTTGTAGCTGGGTTGGTGTTTACATGTCTCCTTTGGCATCATGCAGAATACCTTCATATACCCCAAAGAATGGAACATCGTGAGTGAAGGCTTTATATAGGCAGGATCTTGACTATTCCCTGTTTAAGGAGTTGGGTAGGCATTATCTTCAACAGTGGGGATTTGCTGTCAGTTTGTGGAGAACAACCTAAAGTCTGGGCAATAGCCTAGGTTATTTGGGGATTCTGATGGGACTCCTTTGGCCAAAAACTTAATGAGATGTAACCCAATCTCAGGACTGGATATTCCATTTGATAACAAGAGATGTCCACTTGGATTCTGTCTCCTGATTACTTGGCATTTTTTAATATTACCTTCATATATGTATGTATTTTAGGTCTTTTTATTGTATTAAATTTCCACACTACCCTTCAGATGGCTCTTAATTTTAGCTGTCTCTCCCCATATTCCCTCCCTTATCTCTCTCTTCCCTCTCCACTTGATTTTCCCATTCCACTACCCCTATTCATACACAATCATTTATTTTATTTCTATTTCCTAGGGAGATTTAACTATTCTATTCTCACCTTTCAGTCCCTTATTCTATACACAAGCTCTGTGCTATTGATTGTATCTTGGTTATTACTGAATTAACAAATAATAGCCACATATAAGGGAATCCATAACATATTTTGCCTTTCTGGGTCTGGGTCACTTCACTCAGGATGGGTTTTTTTTTTTTTTGGTTCCATTTATTTATCTTTGAATTCCATCATTTTATCTTTGGTGGTTGCGTAATATTCCATTGTGTAAATGTACCATAATTTTTTATTTGTTCATCTGTTGAGGAACGTCTACGTCTTTTCAAATTTCTGGCTATTATGCATAGATCAGCTGTGAACTTGGTTGAGTGTGTGTCTGTAGTAGGGTGGAGCTTCCTTCCGTTGGGTATTTACCTGACAATGCTGTAACTGGAGTTTGATGAAGATTGGTTTCCATTTTCCCGAGGAACTATCACACTGATTTCCAGAGCATCTGTACAAATTTTCAGTCTTACCAGAAATGGGGGAGTTGTTCCACTTCCTCCATATCCTTACCAGCATGAGTTAGCTGTTGCTATATATATATATATATTTATTCGATATATTTTTTATTTACATTTCAAATGATTTCCCCCTTTATAGCCCCCCACTCCCCGAAAGTCCCGTAAGCCCCCTTCTCTCCCCCTGTCCTCCCACCCACCCCTTCCCACTTCCCCATTCTGGTTTTGCCGAATACTGCTTCACTGAGTCTTTCCAGAACAAGGGGCCACTCCTCCTTTCTTCTTGTACCTCATTTGATGTGTGGATTATGTTTTGGGTATTCCAGTTTTCTAGGGTAATATCCACTTATTAGTGAGTGCATACCATGATTCACCTTTTGAGTCTGGGTTACCTCACTTAGTATGATGTTCTCTAGCTCCATCCATTTGCCTAAGAATTTCATGAATTCATTGTTTCTAATGGCTGAATAGTACTCCATTGTGTAGATATACCACATTTTTTGCATCCACTCTTCTGTTGAGGGATACCTGGGTTCTTTCCAGCATCTGGCAATTATAAATAGGGCTGCTATGAACATAGTAGAGCATGTATCCTTATTACGTGGTGGGGAATCCTCTGGGTATATGTCCAGGAATGGTATAGCAGGATCTTCTGGAAGTGAGGTGCCCAGTTTTCAGAGGAACCAGACTGATTTCCAGAGTGGTTGTACCAATTTGCAACCCCACCAGCAGTGGAGGAGTGTTCCTCTTTTTCCACACCCTCTCCAATACCTGCACTCTCCTGAATTTTTAATCTTAGCCATTCTGACTGGTGTAAGGTGAAATCTCAGGGTTGTTTTGATTTGCATTTCCCTAATGACTAATGAAGTTGAGCATTTTTTTTCTTTTTTTTATTATTCGATATATTTTTTTATTCGATATATTTTTTATTTATATTTCAAATGATTTCCCCTTTTCTAGCCCCCCACTCCCCGAAAGTCCCGTAAGCCCCCTTCTCTCCCCCGTCCTCCTACCCACCCCTTCCCACTTCCCCGTTCTGGTTTTGCCGAATACTGCTTTACTGAGTCTTTCCAGAACAAGGGGGCAACTCTTCCTTTCTTCTTGTACCTCATTTGATGTGCGGATTATGTTTTGGGTATTCCAGTTTTCTAGGTTAATATCCACTTATTAGTGAGTGCATACCATGATTCACCTTTTGAGTCTGGGTTACCTCACTTAGTATGATGTTCTCTAGCTCCATCCATTTGCCTAAGAATTTCATGAATTCATTGTTTCTAATGGTTGAATAGTATTCCATTGTGTAGATATACCACATTTTTTGCATCCACTTTTCTGTTGAGGGATATCTGGGTTCTTTCCAGCATCTGGCAAGTTGAGCATTTTTTAAGATGCTTCTCCGCCATCCGAAGTTCTTCAGGTGAGAATTCTTTGTTTAACTCTGTACCCCATTTTTAAAAGGGTTGTTTGGTTTTCTGGAGTCTAACTTCTTGAGTTCTTTATATATATTGGATATTAGCCCTCTATCTGATGTAGGATTGGTGAAGATCTTTTCCCAATTTGTTGATTTGTCCTCTTGATGGTGTCCTTTGCCTTACAGAAACTTTGTAATTTTATGAGGTCCCATTTGTCAATTCTTGCTCTTAGAATTAGAGCATACGCTATTGGTGTTCTGTTCAGAAACTTTCACCCTGTACCGATGTCCTCAAGGGTCTTCCCCAGTTTCTCTTCTATTAGCTTCAGAGTGTCTGGCTTCATGTGGAGGTCCTTGATCCATTTGGATTTGAGCTTAGTACAAGGAGACAAGGATGGATCAATTCGCATTCTTCTGCATGCTGACCTCCAGTTGAACCAGCACCATTTGTTGAAAAGGCTATCTTTTTTCCATTGGATGCTTTCAGCCTCTTTGTCGAGAATCAAGTGGCCATAGGTGTGTGGGTTCATTTCTGGATCTTCAATCCTGTTCCATTGATCCTCCTGCCTGTCACTGTACCAATACCATGCAGTTTTTAACACTATTGCTC
The DNA here is from genome assembly GCF_947179515.1 of Apodemus sylvaticus. Classification (NCBI taxonomy): domain Eukaryota; kingdom Metazoa; phylum Chordata; class Mammalia; order Rodentia; family Muridae; genus Apodemus; species Apodemus sylvaticus. Next base: position 8,688,935 of record NC_067475.1, read on the forward strand.
TGTAGTATTGCTTGAGGTCAGGGATACTGATTTCCCCAGATTTTCTTTTGTTGCTGAGAATAGTTTTAGCTATCCTGGGTTTTTTTGTTGTTCCAGATGAATTTGATAATTGCTCTTTCTAACTCTGCGAAGAATTGAGTTGGGATTTTGATGGGTATTGCATTGAATCTGTATATTGCTTTTGGCAAAATGGCCATTTTAACTATATTGATTCTACCGATCCATGAGCATGGGAGGTTTTCCCATTTTTTGAGGTCTTCTTCCATTTCCTTCTTCAGAGTCTTGAAGTTCTTGTCATACAGATCTTTCACATGTTTGGTAAGAGTCACCCCAAGATACTTTATACTGTTTGTGGCTATTGTGAAGGGGGTCATTTCCCTAATTTCTTTCTCAGCTTGCTTATCCTTTGAGTATAGGAAGGCCACTGATTTGCTTGAGTTGATTTTATAACCTGCCACTTTGCTGAAGTTGTTTAGTAGCTGTAGGAGTTCTCTAGTAGACTTTTTTGGGTCACTTAGGTAGACTATCATGTCATCTGCAAATAATGATAGTTTGACTTCTTCTTTTCCGATTTGTATCCCTTTGATGTCCTTATGTTGCCGAATTGCCCGAGCTAGTACCTCAAGTACAATATTGAAAAGATAAGGAGAAAGGGGGCAGCCCTGTCTGGTCCCTGATTTTAGTGGGATTGCTTCAAGTTTCTCTCCATTTAGTTTGATGCTGGCTACAGGTTTGCTGTATATTGCTTTTACTATGTTTAGGTATGGGCCTTGAATTCCTGTTCTTTCCAAGACTTTAAGCATGAAAGGATGCTGAATTTTGTCAAATACTTTTTCAGCATCCAATGAAATGACCATGTGGTTTTTTTTCTTTGAGTTTGTTTATGTAGTGGATTGCATTGATGGATTTCCTATATTGAACCAACCCTGCATTCTCGGGATAAAGCCTACTTGATCGTGGTGGATGTTCGTTTTGATGTGTTCTTGCATTCGGTTGGCAAGAATTTTATTGAGTATTTTTGCATCGATGTTCATAAGGGAAATTGGTCTGAAGTTCTCTTTCTTTGTTGGATCTTTGTGTGGTTTTGGTATCAGTGTAATTGTGGCTTCGTAGAAGGAATTGGGTAGTGTTCCTTCTGTTTCTATTTTGTGGAATTGTTTGAAGAGTATTGGTGTTAACTCTTCTTTGAAGGTTTGATAGAATTCTGCACTGAAACCATCTGGTCCTGTGCTTTTTTTGGTTGGAAGACTTTCTATGACTCCTTCTATTTCTTTGGGCGTTATGGGACTGTTTAGATGATTTATTTGGTCCTGATTTAATTTTGGTATTTGATATCTGTCAAGGAAATTGTCCATTTCCTCCAGATTCTACAGTTGTGTTGAGTACAGGCTCTTGTAGTAGGATCTGATGATTTTTTGGAATTCCTCAGTTTCCGTTGTTATATCTCCCTTTTCCTTTCTGAGTTTGTTAATTTGGATACTTTCTCTGTGCCCTTTGGTCAGTCTGGCTAAGGGTTTATCTATCTTGTTGATTTTCTCAAAGAACCAGCTCCTGGTTTTGTTGATTCTTTGTATGGTTCTCTTTGTTTCTACTTGATTGATTTCAGCCCTGAGTTTGATGATTTCCTGCCTTCTACTCCTCCTGGGTGAAATAGCTTCTTTTTGTTCCAGGGCTTTCAGGTGTGTCATTAAGCTGGAAATGTATGCTCTCTTCATTTTCTTTTTGGAGGCACTCAGGGCTATGAGTTTTCCTCTTAGCACTGCTTTCATTGTGTCCCATAGATTTGGGTATGTTGTGTTTTCATTTTCATTGTGTTCTAAAAAGTCTTTAATTTCTTTCTTTATTTCTTCCTTGACCAAGGTATCATTGAGTAGAATATTGTTCAGTTTCCACGTGTATGTGGGTTTTCTGTTGTTTTTGTTGCTATTGAAGACCACTTTTACTCCATAGTGATCTGATAGGAGGCCTGGGATTAGTTCGATCTTCTTATATTTGTTGAGGTCTGTCTTATGACCAATTATATGGTCGATTTTGGAGAAGGTACCCTGAGGTGCTGAGAAAAAGGTATATTCTTTTGCTTTAGGATAGAATGTTCTATATATATCTGTTAAATCTAATTGGTCCAAAGCTTCAATTAGTTTCATTGTGTCCCTGTTTAGTTTCTGTTTTCCTGATCGGTCCATTGAGGAAAGTGCAGTGTTGAAGTCACCCACAATTATTGTGTTAGGTGCAATGTGTGCTTTGAGCTTTAATAAAGTTTCTTTTACAAAAGAGGGTGCCCTTGCATTTGGAGCATAGATGTTCAGGATTGAGAGTTCTTTTTGTTGCATTTTTCCTTTGACCAGCAAGAAGTGTCCCTCAGAGTCTCTTTTGATGACTTTGGGTTGAAAGTCAATTTTACCTGATAATAAAATGTCTGCTTCAGCTTGTTTCCTGAGACCATTTGCTTGTAAAATTGTCTTCTAGCCTTTTACTCTAAGGTAGTGTTTGTCTTTGACCCTGAGGTGTGTTTCCTGTAAGCAGCAAAATGTAGGGTCCTGTTTACGTATCCAGTCAGTTAGTCTATGTCTTTTTATTGGGGCATTGAGTCCATTGATGTTAAGAGATATTAAGGAATAGTGATTGTTACTTCCTGTCATTTTTGACGTTATTTTTTAAATTTGATTGGTTAACTTCTTTTGGGTTTGATGAAAGGTTACTATCTTGCTTTTTCCAGGGTGAAGTTTCCCTCCTTGTATTGGTGTTTTCCTCCTATTATCCTTTGTAGGGCTGGGTTTGTGGATAGATATTGGGTAAACTTGGTTTTGTCATGGAATATCTTAGTTTCTCCATCTATGGTGATTGAGAGTTTTGCTGGATATAGTAGTTTTGGCTGGCATTTGTGTTCTCTTAGAGTCTGCATGAGATCTGCCCAGGATCTTCTAGCCTTCATAGTCTCAGGTGAAAAGTCTGCTGTGATTCTGATAGGTCTTCCTTTATATGTTACTTGGCCTTTTTCTCTTACTGCCTTTAATATTCTTTCTTTGTTTAGTACATTTGGTGTTTTGTTTATTATGTGATGGGAAGTATTTCTCTTCTGGTCCAGTCTGTTTGGAGTTCTGTAGGCTTCTTGTATATTCATGGGCATCTCTCTCTTTAGGTTAGGGAAGTTTTCTTCCATAATTTTATTGAAGATATTTGCTGGCCCTTTAAGTTGTAAATCTTCACTCTCATCTATGCCTATAATCCTTAGGTTTGGTCTTCTCATTGTGTCCTGGATTTCCTGGATATTTTGGGTTACAAGCTTTTTGCATTCTGCATTTTCTTTAACTGTTGAGTCCATGGTTTCTATGGTATCTTCAGCATCTGAGATTCTTTCTTCTATCTCTTGTATTCTGTTGTTGATATTTGCATCTCTGTCTCCTGATTTCTTCCCAAGGCTTTCTATCTCCAAAGTTGTCTCCCTTTGAGTTTTCTTAGTTGTTTCTACTTCTGATTTTAGGTCCTGGATGGTTTTTCTTAGCTCCTTCACTTGCTTGTTTATGCTTTCCTGTAATTCTTTAAGAGATTTTTGTGTTTCCTCTTTCATGACCTCAGCCTGTTGACCAAAGTTCTCCTGTATTTCTTTAAGTGTTTTTTGCGTTTCCTCATTATTGGCTTTTGTATTCTCCTGGATTTCTTTCAATGATTTTTTTGTTTCCCTTGCAAGGGCTTCTAACTTTTGATCCATTTTCTCCTGAATTTCTTTAAGTATGTCCTTCATGTGTTCCTGTACCAGCATCATGACCAGTGATTTTAAATCCAAATCTTGTTTTACTGGTGTGATGGGGTATCCAGGGCATTCTGGTAAAGGGGAATTGGGTTCAGATGTTGCCATATTGCCTTGATTTCTGTTAGTGACGTTCCTGCGTTTGCCTTTTGCCATCTAGTTCTCACTGGTGTTAGTTGGTCTTGTCAATGCTGGACTCACCAGTGCAAGCTGCCCCTTCCCAGGTGGCCTCTGGTGCACAGCTTACCTCCTGCACTGCCTGGAGACAGGGTGCTGTTGTCCAGGCTGTTCAGATCCCAAAGCAGGCACCTGAAGGCTCCTGCTTAGGCCGGCTGGATTCACCGGGAGCACACCGACTTCTCCCCACTGGCCGCCTGAAGCCCCTCTTGCCTCTTGCAGGACCTGAAGATGTGGTGTTGACGCCCAGGCTGATCTGGCAGAGACACTTTTTTAGCTGTTGCTATATTAATCTTAGTTATTCTGATGGTTGTAAGATGAAATATCAAAATAGTTTTGATTTGTAGTTCCTTTGTGACTAACGATGTTGAAATTTTATGTGTTTCTTAGCCACTTGAGATTTCTCTTTTAAGATTCACTGTTTAGATCTGTACTCCCTTTAAAATTTGATTATTATTGGTTTTTTTGATATTTAGTTTTTGAATTTTTAAATATATATTTGGCATTAACCCTCTATTGGATGTATAATTGGTAAAATCTTTCCCCATTAAGTAGGATGCTGCTTTATCTGAATGACCATATAGAAATGGCATATAGAAACTTTTCAGTTTCATGTGGCTCAAAGGATTAATTATTGATCTTAGTGCCTGTGCTAATGATGTTCTATTCGGAAAGTCTCCTCCTGTGCCAATGAGTTTAAGGCTATTCCTCACTTCCTCTTCTATCATGTTTAGTGTAGCTGGTTTTATGTTGAGTTTTTTGATTCATTTGAAGTTGAGTTTTGTGCAGGGTGATAAGTATGGGTCGATTTGGATTCTTCTACATGTAAATGTAGGGCTACTGGTTTCTTTGAGTTAATTTTGTATCCAGCCACTTTGCTGAAGATGTTTATTAGCCATAGGAGTTCACTGGTAGAATTTTTGGGGTTGTTTATGAATACTATCATATCATCTGCAAATAGCAATATTTTGACTCCTTTTTTTCTAATTTGTATCTCCTTGATCTCCTTTAGTTATCTTACTTGCTCTGGCTAGAACTTTAAGTACTGTATTGATTAGATACGGAGAGTGGGAAGTCTTGTCTTGTCACTGTTTTTAGTGGAATTACTTTAAGTTTCTCTCTGTTTAGTTTGATGTTGGATATTGGCTGGCTGTATATTGGATATTGGCTGGCTGTATATTGCTTTTATTATGTTTAGAAATTTGCTTTATGTCTGTGATCTTATCATGAGGGGTGTTGGATTTTGTCAGAGGCTGTTCTGAGAGGAGATTGTTTTACATAAAGAATGTATTCCTTTGGCATCCTTTTATTGTCTAATTGTTCTCCAGAGAACCAGATAACACTATTAAAAAAATGGGATACAGAGCTAAACAAAGAATCTCAACTGAGGAATACTGAATGGCTAAGAAGCACCTAAAGAAATATTCAACATCCTTAGTCATCAGGGAAATGCAAATCAAAACAACCCTGAGATTCCACCTCACACCAGTCAGAATGGCTAATATAAAAAAGCTCAGGAGACAGCAGGTGCTGGTGAGGATGTGGAGAAAGAGCAACACTTGTCCACTGCTGATGGGATTGCAAGCTAGCATAACCACTCTGGAAATCAGTTTGGCAGTTCCTCAGAAAATTGGACGTAGTACTACCTGAGGACACAGATATACCCCTCCTGGGCATATACCCAACATGTAATAAGGACACAGGATCCACTATGTTTATAGCAGCCATATTTATAATAAGCAGAAGCTAGAAAGAACATAGATGTTTCTCAAAAGAGGAATGAATACAGAAAATGTGGTACGTTTACACAATGGAGTACTACTCAGCTATTAAAAACAATGACTTAATGAAATTCACAGGCAAATGGATAGAACTAGAATATATCATCCTGAGTGAGGTAACCCAATTACAAAAGAATACACATAGTATGCTCTCACTGATAAGTGGATATTAACCCAGAAGCTCAAAATACCCAAGACACAATTCACAGATCACATCAAGCTCAAGAAGAAGAAAGACCAAAGTATGGATACTTTTGGTCCTTCTTAGAAGGGAGATCAAAATTCCCATGGGAGGAGATACAGAGACAAAATGTGGAGCAGAGACTGAAGGAAAGGCTATCCAGAGACTGTCCCAGCTGGGGATCTATCCCATATACAGTTACCAAATCCATACACTACTGTGGATGCCAACAAGTGCTTGCTGACAGGAGCCTGATCTCTCTGTCTCCTGAGAGGCTCTGCCAGTGCCTGACAAATACAGAGGTGGATGCTATCAGCTAATCATTGGACTGAACACAGGGTCCTCAATGGAGGAGCTAGAGAAAGAACCCAAGGAACTGAATGGGTTTGCAATCCCATAGGAAGAGCAACAATATGAACCAACCAGAGCTCCCACAGACTAAACCAGTGACCAAAGAGTACACATAGAGGGACCCATGGCTCTAGCTGCATATGTAGCAGAGGATGGCCTTATCAGACATCAGTGAGAGAAGAGGCCCTTGGTTCTGTGATGGCTCGATGCCCCAGTGTAGGGGAATGCCAGGACGGGGAAGTGTGAGTGAGTGGGTTGGTGAGGGAATTGGGGGTGGGAGAGGAGTTTTTCACAGGGGAAAGGAGAAAAGGGATAACACTTGAAATGTAAAAAAAGAAAATACCTAATTAAAAAAGTATCCCCCCCCCACTCCAAGAATGTATTCTAAGTTGTAAATTCTGGCTTTCTATTTCAGAAGCAATTAACTCATGACACATGAAGACTGGCTAAGTTCTAATTGTAGTTTTATTATCAGAGAGGACTTAAGTAGCAGTCCTATTATAAAGGGCTTAATAATTCCGAGTATATTTTAGAATCTCCTATAGAATCATCATTAGGAATTAAGAAATCATCTATTTGTCTATATAGCATCACTATAAGACAGTATGTCTTTGTTGATTGGGAGAAAATCTGCCCAAATAGGGTGGCTAATTCCATGGGATTATATATTAATTTAATTTAATAATGACAGGCAGTAATCAATAGCAGTAATCAAATCCTAAAAATGTCCCCGCTTCTTGCCTACCTGCAAGGGCTCATTGATCTCAGTCCACAGTCTATGGTGAAACCATCTTAGGAAGATCACCTGCTAGTCTTTAACTTTTCTTAGATAGCTTATGGCATAAAATAGTCTGTAAATATCAGTTAGGTCCATTTGGTTTATAATGCCGGTATATCTCTATTTAGTTTTTGTCTGGATGACTTGTCTGTTGGTGAGAATGTGGTATTAACGACTATCACTATCAGTGTGTGAGGGTCAATGTGTGATTTAAGCTGTATTTCTTTTACAAATTTGGGTGCCCTTGTGTTTTGGAGCATAGATATTAAGAATTAAAATGTCATGTTGATGAGCTTTACCTTTGATGAATATGTATCATTCTTCACCATCTTTTCTGATTAGTTTTAGTTTGACACTCTTTTGTCATATATTAAAATGGTTACTCTAGCTTGATTTTTAGGTCCATTTGCTTGGGATATCTGTTTTCATCTTTTTTTTTATTCGATATATTCTTTATTTACATTTCAAATGATTTCCCCTTTTGTTTTCATCTTTTTACCTGGAGGTGATATCTTTCCTTGATGTTGAGGTGTGTTTCTTGGAGAGCAGAAGCATGAGCCCTATTTTTGTCCTTTATATTAGGCTGTGTCTTTTTACTGGGGGGAATAGAGATCACTGGTATTGGGAAATATCAACACACAATATTTCTTGATTTCTGTTATGCTGTTGTTGTTGTTGTTGCCCTCTTTTGATTTGTTGGTTTGGCATTATTTATTCTTTGTGTTTTCTTGGGTCTGGTTAACCTCTGTTTTCCTTCTCGTATCTTATATAAGACTGGATTTATAGATAGAAATTGCTGAAATTTTCTTTTATCATGCAATATTCTATTTTCTCCATATATTATGATTGAAAGTTTTCTTGGATATAGCAGTCTATGCTAGCATCTGTGTTCTCTTAGAGTCTATGAATATCTGTCCAGGATTTCTGGCTTTTAGAATATCCACTGACAAGTTAGAGGTTATTTTGATAGGACTACCTTTATATGTTATTGGTCTTTTTCCCTTACTCTTTTTTTATGTATGTTTAGTGTTTTGATTATTATGTGTGGATAGGAGTTTATTTCTTAGTGTTCAAAACTTCCTGGATGTTTTGTGTCAGAATTATTTTATTCAACATTTTCTTTGGACAAGGTATCTAATTCTTTATTGTTTCTTCCATGCCCAAAATTATCTCTTTCATTTCTTGTATTCTATTGGTGAGGCTTACCTCTAATATTCCTCTTTGAGTTCCTAAATTTTTAATTTCCAGATTTCCCCCTGTTTGTAATTTCTTAATTGATTTAGCCTATGGTCTGTTTTATTCATTTAGTTCCACTGTTTGTGTTTTCATAGATTTCTTGAAAGGATTTACTAATTCATATTTAAGAACTTCTAAAATATCCATAAAGGGTATTTTAAGTTTTTTTTTTAATCTTGTACTTCAGTTATGTTTAATTTCAAAGGGCCGTCTATGGTAAGGTTGCTGGACTCTAGTGGGGATATATTGCCCAGGCCGTGTTTGGTTGTGTTTTTATGCTGGCTGGCATCAAGGCATTGGATTTAGAAAAACTGTAATTTTAGGTGCTGGTATCTTGTCTTGTTTTTCTTCGATGGGTGGTTTTTCCTTGTTTTTTTTTTTTTTTTCTGCCTTCTCTGGTTCTGAGAGGGGTTATGGATGTGGTTTGCCTTGCTGGGAATTCTTCTGGGGTTCTGACTGGTATATCCACTGGGCACGGGTCCAGGTAAAATGTGCCTTTAGGTATTGGGAGCTGATACTTAGGAATGGGTATGTGTTAGGAGGGGACCTGGGTGGGTCTATAGGAGACAGGAAATCAGGGTGTTTCACCAGGATCTGCTTAGTCTTTTAGGAATGGAGACAGAGAGTGAAGAGGGGCCACAACAGGTAGTCTGTTACAAGACCTAGGGATGAGACTGGGGATTGGGTTTGGAGGAGAGGAAGGAGAGGAAGGAGAGGAAGAAGAGTGGAAATCTGAAGCTTGCCTACTTGAGTCAGTGGCCTACTTGCCTCTCTGGCAGACTTGGCTGGTGGTTTCCCAGGGAATATCTGCTGGAGTTGGGGGCTCGTGCAATGGGATGAGTGGGAAGAAAGGTTTCTGTCTGTTTTATCTCTGGAGATGGACATGGAGAAAAGGGAAGGCTATAGTAAGTTGTCTTCTACAAAGCTAGGGGTGAGGCTGTGTGATTGGACACTTGGAGGAACAGAGGAAAGGTGAAGATCTGCACTACCCACTTTCTTGGTTGGAGTCTAATTTTAATTTTTTAAAAAATATGCAGCATATTAATGATATTCCCTAAGCCTTTCAAGGCTCATCTAGAAGAAATATGGGATGGACTTATAGCAGATATGCCTGGTCTCCTTTGACATGGGCCTCTAAGTAAATTATTCAAAATCTGTCCCTAGAACCAATTCAAGCTGCCTAGATCTTTGGGTCACAGAGCAAACTTTAGTCTTTTGTTCTTGATTCTGCAACCACACTCATTTGAAAAGATGACAGTTGAAACAGAGTTTTGCCAGCAGAGTATGATGAAAACAAGCTTGGAAGAAGAGTTCAAGGTAACAAGTTCGAGTTCTTCAGCCTGAGGCAATCTTAACTCCATCTGGAGGCAATTTTAATTTATGACTATAGTTTTAGTCACCGTAACTTTAGAATTTGATTTACTTAATTATTTCAGTGATGCTAGTTTCTTGGACAACAACAGCATCAACAGCAAACCCCCCAGTTACTCTGGTGCCTTTCAGCTTGAAAATTTTAATCCACAGTGACTCAGGGAGATCATGGCTAGTTCACACTAGTTCAGGAAAAGTTAGTTGGCATGTGACATACATGTTTTGGTTATTTTCTGTATGAATCATAACATAGTTCTTGATGATAAATAGGGGAGACACAACAACAAAAGGCCACAACATCACTGTGTATGGGAATGATACACAAGAGTAAACAAGGGCAGACCCGTGACTCGGCAGCAGAACACATGCAAGTGGGACTGTAACTCTACAACAGAGCACACCCAAGGGCCTGTACTTGATTCTCAGTGCTTCAAAAGCACAAAAGGAAATAAAAAAATTCTTTCATGTTTCATGTAGAAAGAGAACTGATGGTATTTTAAGGGTTAAGGCTAATTTTGAGGACTTGTGTCAGTGTAATGAATACCCGGCTCAGGCTACTTAAGTAGACTTCTATGCTTACTTGACTTGCAGCATTGAAAATTCAAGGGCAAGTTCAGGTGGTCCATTTTCTAGCTGGTTTATGCTAAGAGTGGCAGATGTCAGGAGTTCATGGTGTGGTATATGTAGTTGCCGTGGCTTGGGAAGGGGTAGAGAGAAGAGGATGATGGGTGGGATTACCCTTGCCCCTTTCATGGGTGGGGTTACACCTGTTCCTTTCATCACAGGTCTCCATGGGAATCAGTGTGCTGCAGGGACAGTTCCTTACCTCCCAGATGTCTCACTTCTCACTGGCACCCTCCTAGGGATAAGCCTATAGTCACAGTGGATCCTTGCATTCTCAGACTACAGAAAGACACATTAAATGAAGTTTATAAAGCAAGACAGTAAATGTCAATCACTCTGTAAGCATCCAGAGAGTGATTATTATTAAGATTAAGACTGTCACTATCAAATTAAATATGGGTCACAGTCCCATGGGTGGATCCCCTGCCTTAGGAAACAAACAAGTATACAAGCCTTTATCCAGAGAGGACAATGTGCCTGGATTGGAGTGCTCACCTGACTTGCTTTCTGTGAAGAAAAAATATGCTTTGAGTCTTCCAAAAGCTGTTCATCTCCTTCACTTTAATCTCTGTGGCTCATACTCAGAGGTTAGTGTCCAGTGAGATGTTCAGACAAAGGCGTTCACACCAGTGACATGACATACAGGTGGTCCTGTGTGCAGGTCTTTCAAAGGCCCTTCCTCTCTACTTGCATGTTCCATGCTGTGGATGTCATGTGACATTCACGTTGACTGTATTGAGATGGTATGTAGGATGAATGTCATGTCCCTGAGAGACATCCTGGAGTTCTCGCTGTTGATGCTGTGAAGGTGACTTTATTTGGCAACTAGGTCTTCACAGCTACAGCAAGGATGAAATGTATCATGTATCACTCTATCATAGGATAGAGTGGATCCTAATGCACTGTGATTGGTGCCCTTATAAAAGGATAATTAGGGTATAGTCGCAGTGATGTCAGCTGTGTGCAGATAGAACAGAGCTGCTACTAAAACATCTCAGGGCACCAGTCAGGTTTCCAGAACAGATGAGCATTTGAATCTGAAGACTGGGAGAAGATGCTTCTCCCAGTGTGAATGGGCTCTATTGTTCCCTGCTGACCCTTGGCCCTGGGCCTGAGTCATTTTGTGTTTGAATGATTGTGTTGTGGGTTTACATGTTTAAAGTTTTGTTTTAGAGTTCTGGTTAAGACCATTCTTGAGTTCACTCTTTAGAGTTGAGTACCTTTTCTAAATACATAACAAAAATAGCAAAAGTATATTTAAAGTATTAAGGAGTTATATTTTGAAAGGTTTAGTAACTCCTACTGTCAGCTGAAGAGTTATTGGTGATTGCTATGGAAGAGAGGTGTCAGTTTTTTTAGGAATGTAGTCTCTGAGAAGCTTCCCCTGTACCAGTACATGACTCTATAGTCTGCACATACTGGCAGAGCTGAGTAGACTCAGTGGGTTTAAAAGGAGAACATATAGTTGTGCATGCATGTAGGGGGAGGCAGGAGTGGTGGGAAGACCTTGGAAGGAGTTGGAGGAGAGAGTGCGGGGGTTTGAACAAAACATATATTATTTATAAAATTATAAAACTATGCAGTAACAATTATATCTTGAAAAAGTATGCAAAAATGAGCATGAAAACACATTTTCATGAAGGAGAAGTAGGATTCTTGAAAATAAAAATGTGATTATTTAGATGAAACTTAGAGAAGATAATGTTTTAATACTGAGAAAATGGATTAATTGGGCATCAGCAATGAAGAAACCAACTGTAGTGGGTCCATGGCCTTACTATACCTGAGGCTTGTGTTGATGTTTGCTGCTTTTGCTGCCACTGAGGGTCATTTGGATGTCTGTGGTCTGGGCTGCATCCTGAGACCTGGGGCCATGCTGCTACCAGGGCCAAACTGATCTGAGAGACTTGTGCTTCCACTTGAGGTCATAGTGATGGCCTGGACCCAGCTGTTGATGTCTGGGTCTGTGGTCCTGCTGTAGTTGGGATCTGTATTGAGGTTTGTGGCCTAAGTTACACCAAGGGGCATGCAGATGTCAGTGGTCTGGGCTACTTACTTGACACATGCGGATGTCTGAGGACCATGGTTGCTACTGGGGGATGTACTGATTTGAGTGGCTTGCACTGCTACTTGAGGCCATGGTGACATCTGGGCCCATGTTACTTAAGGGTACCAGGTCTTGGAAAACAATGGTGTGACACAGTTCCCACCCATGGTTGCTGTAGGCATAAGGCTTGTTTGCATAGTAGTGTATATATTTTTCATGTTCTGGAGAATATTTTCCTTGACAAGGTTATCAGGGAATGCTCTCCCAGCCAAGGTTAATGACTCCATGATATTAGAAATAGCATGAGTCTGGGAAGTGAAACTGTGTCTAATGTTCCTCAGCAAAATGGTATTGCTGTGATCTTTGGGACATACCTTAAGGCTGTGGGAAAGAACTCAGTAAACATGAGTTCAAGAATATATAAACAGGATTTTTCAACTATGTGAAATATAAGGATTCAATATGAATTTTATGGGGGCTTCATGGATCTGAAAGAACAGAGACAGCTGCACTAATGAGTCAATAAAGGGAAAGGAATAGTTAAAAAACAAGGGTCATGGTTCAAGCAATAAAGGAGCACCAGCAAGTAAGGGAGTGGTGATCTTAGAAAAGGATCCTATCTAGCTAAGCTTATTGCTTGTGTTTACATAGGCAGGCAGATCTCTAGGACTTGCTATATTAAAAACAAATACTTGCTGTCTTTTTCTGAGAATTAAGAGGCTAAGATCATAAAATATGTATGTATTGGATAATCAAAAGGGAACCTGGGTTAAATGACCAAATTGATGTGCAAATAAAAGACTGGACTTTGGTCTGCAAGAGCTGGGATATCCAGAGAGCTATTATAGCTCTTTTAGAATGTTTCTAGTAGGTTTTCTGAGTATGATTAGAAAACCCATGAGCTACCTAGAGAGCTGTCTAGAGAACTATCTTGAGCAGACCACAGAGCTGTTGTCAGCTTGCACCCATCACTGACTGTCGGACATAACCCTGTGACCATCAGTCACATAGGGCAAGGCCTGCCCCAGTCCCCTAGTATTCTGGCTGTACTTCACCCCCACAGTCGCCTGGCTACAGTCAGGTTTTCCCCACCCCAGTTACCTGGCAAAGCCAGGTAGCCTGGCCCACTATAAAAGGGGCTGTGTGGCCCCTCCTCACTCTCTTGTCCATGCTCTCTCCCTTGTCTCTTGCCCCCCTGCTTCCCCTATCTCCCCATTCTTTCCCCCTCTTTATGTCCATGGCCAGCTCTCACCCCTCTATCTCTTCTTCGTTTCTTTACTTTTCTATCTCTTTTCTTTCCCCCTACTTTTCTATAATAAAGCTTTAAAATCATGGGCTGTCTCCTCTTATCTAAGGCTGTTGGAGCAATGGAACAGGCCTCTCAGCATTTCTAGCTGACAGAAAGAAGACCAAGGTCTCACACCCCCAGCTGGGTCTCCCTCAACAGGTCCACAGGTCCACAACTGACTTTGAGTGATATCTTCCACTACTCCTAAACACCTCCTCCTCAGGATCCCTAGCCAAACTGAGGCAGGTCCTTGGCAGCAGGGGACCATATCTGGGTCATGTCTGGGTCTGTGGTTCTACTGTAGCCAGGGTCTGTGTTGATGTCTGAGGGTAAAGGCCATGAGTACTGTGCTGAGCTGGCCTCACTAATGTTTGGCACTCAGAAGAGCTGTCCCTGGTGGTGTTGGTGCTGGAGAGCTAGCCCCTCTTCTCACTGACTGAGAGCACTTGGGAGAGCTGGCTCCTTATCTGGGCAGTATAGGAAAGCTGGCCCTGCTTTTAAGGGTACAGGAGAGCTGATGAGCTGACCAACTCAACTATCATCCAGGTCCAGATCCTGGGCTTCTGAGATGGCCCACTATATTCCATCTATGAGCTGATGGAGTTTGTCCTGCAGAATTACAGCGTCAGGGTGTTCATGACTCAGGGTAACAGCAGGATGTTCTAGAGGAGTCTCAGTGACAATCCAGTATTGATGGCGTTGCAGATGTCAAAGGCCTCAAACCAGACCAGTGACTCATTGCAGTCAACATTTGCAAGTGAGCTCTTTGGACAAGAATGTACTGTGTGACAAACTACAGCTTCCATGGTGATATTTTTGTTTGCTTGTTTGCTTTATTTTGAAGGGAAGGTTACAAGGATGGAGGGCAGATATGGAAGGAGGGCAGATATGGAAGGAGGGCAGATATGGAAGAAGGGCAGATATGGAAGGAGGGCAGATATGGAAGGAGGGCAGATATGGAAGGACTGGGAAATGAATGAGATTGGGGTGCATGATGTGAAATTCACAAAGAATCAACGAAAACCAACCAAAAAAAAAAAAACCATAAAGAAAAATAGTAACCATAGAAAACTTGTTTTAAATCTAGGAAGTAAAAATAAATAATAAAAAAATAAATAAATCAAGGTTAAAGGGTAACAGAAAACACAAAAGAGAAGAATCACTCCAAATGTAAATGCATTATCACGATCAACAAGTAGTCAACACACCACAATAAGTGTAAACTCATTGAGAGCCTGTAGGGTTAATGTTGTCCCCTGTCCCCTCCAGCACAGGGCTCAGCAGCTTGGGGAGGCAGGACAATGGAGTTTTGACTGCACTTACCCCTCACTGTCACCAGGTGGGTGTTGGTTGGGTCATGGGAAGCCGCAGAACACTGCTCTGGGGGTGGGGAAGCACAGTCTGAGGTCCCAGGGACAGGAGACAGCCAGAGGTGGCTTGGGAGTCCCCAGCTAGTCAGGAGGCTGGAGCTATCTGATTCTCAGGCTCTTGAACACCCAGGCACTGCTGGGAGCCGTGGAAGAGTTGAGAATGAAGTGAGGGTCCAGGGGCTGCATCTAGCCAGGGGCTGAGGGAAAAGAGTGGGGAGCTCTGGCCGGATCCCTCGGGGAGAGAGTCCTTGTCTTGTTCATAGCAGCTTGGCTTGGTCACTGTGGCTGGGAGTGTAGAGAGGCCTTCCATGAGAGGCTAGACAGCAGCTCTTTCAGCAAAGGACTTCTCCCTGGCTCCCCATGGTGGATCCTGATGAACAGAGGCAGTTCATGGTTTTAAGGCATTTATTGTCATGGTGGAAAGTGGATGAGAAGCAATACCTGCTCTCAGGGTGGGCCTGAGGTTAAATACCTGTTACAACAGGGAGGAGTGTCTGGGAAAGAGAGCTGAACTGGCTAAGCCCTTCAGGCCTTTAAGCACCTCATTAAAATGGAGGTCTGTCTTGAGCCTAGGTGGCCTGTGGTCACTTCCTCTACCTGCGGGGAGGGCCTTGGGGCATTGCCCTTATGTGACTGATGGCCACAAATCTATGGAGGGCTGCAGCCTCATGTCAGCATCCGGGAACCAGGCAAAATGCCTGCCATCTTTTTAGGGGCACCGGGGTTTCAAGCCTTAGCTCAACCAGGTACCAGGCTTCCTTTCACAGTCCTACAAGAGCCTATCTCTTTTTCTTCATTTTTAAAAAGTTAGTCACTTTACAACTTTACATCCTAGTTGCTGCCCCCTCCCAACATTCCTTCTCCACAGTCTCTCTCCCAATCCCCTTCTCCTCTGAGAGGGTGAAGGTTCCCCAGAGATATCCCCCACCTTGACACATCAAGTCTCTGGGGGCCTAGGCACATCTTCTCCCACTGAGGCCAGACGAGGCAGCCCAGCTAGAAGAGCACATCCCGTGTTTAGGCAGCAGCTTTAGCTCCCTGCTACAGTTGTTTGGGAACCACATGAAGGCCAGCCGCACATCTGCTACATATGAGCAGGGAGGCCTAGGTCCAGTCCATGTATGTTCTTTGGTTGGTAGTTCAGTCTCTGAAGAGTCCCCGGGGGTCCAGGCTAGTTGACACTGCTGGTCTTCCTGTGGAGTTCTTATCCCCCATCTCTTCCATAAAGATTCCCAAGAGAGCCTATCTCTTAAATCTACATGATTGGATTAAAATAGTGCTAAACAGTGCTAACAATCTTTATAAAATGCATAGATAAAACAAATATATAAAAGCGGGACATGATGGCTTATACCTGTAATCCTAGTACTAGGGAGGTAGAGGTAGAAGCCTTGGATTCATGGTTTACCTTGTTTATATAGTTTACTGCTTTGAGATACAGGAGATGCTGTCCCAGAAACAATGAACCAGTAAAAAACCCCTACATACAAACATACAAAAGACACAGTTTGAAAGTTAAAGGCATGACATGAAGATGGATTAAACTAATACCAGCAAAAAGAAAGCTTGTATTATTATTATTACTACTGTATATAAAATTAGAAGCAATCATAAGACCAAAAAATGTATTAAATTTCTACTAGTTTACTGAAAGAATTGTAATATTCTTCATTTACTTTCCTTTGGGATAAATTATCTCTGAAATTTCAGTTACCTACTTTAAAAAACATCATTTCAGGAATAAATTTTTCTTCAATCAAAGAATGGTCTAAAGTTTGTTGTCTATTAAAAGTGTCTACATAGGTGTTAAGAACCTGTAGGATCCAGATTCCTTCTCTGATGTTCTTCTACTGTCCCAAGTTGGAGTGAAACAGATTCTACTTTTAAAATTTAAATATTATCAAGAACAAATGTAGTGTTTTGGTCACAATCATAAATTAAGTACCTAAGTAATTTAGACATATGGACTTAGGGAGATACGATTCATGTTTGTGTTTAGAAGAGTTAATGGAAAGTTCTGGAGGAAAAAAAATCACTTTTTATTTTATTTTATTTTATTTTATTTTATTTTATTTTTTCTAGGAGCCTGTTGGTCATCTGGGGGCAATTTGTAGCTGTGTCTGAGCATGAATGTTACTCAATTCCTATTGTAGTTCTCCACCATCTCCAATTGAACGCTTGCAGGATGCCAAAGCTCTGTTAACTAGGGACATAATGATTTCCCGGATGTGAGTGTCTAGTATGGGAGGCAGCCAAATACTTGCTACTTGGAAGTGCCACATAGAGGAAGCTCACTGTGAAGAGTAGGGGGCGGGGTGCAGGGTGGAGGCCGAGAAGCAAGTGTTTGTACAAACAGAAGCCAAAAAGGTGGTTTCACGAATGAACTGGACAAACTTGATTCTGGTTGGCCCACGATCTCATGCTGTTTAACTGGAAGGGCATCGAGCAGATCAAGGCCCAGTGTAAACACCCTCTGAATGACACCCCCACTGTCTATATATTTCTCTGTAGGTCTCAGCACAGATGGCAAACACATGCCCTGAGAACAGATTTTCCAGTCCACGTGAGTTTCTCTTCAGCTGCTTCCTTAGTCATTCTTTCTAATGCTTTGAAGGCTCGCAGAGCTATGCCAGTCAACAGATCACACGCGGCCAAGGACACAAGTGTGTGGCTGGAAGCTGCCTTTCCCTCTTTGCTTTTCTTTCACGACACTAAAGCAAAAGATGGTAGGATAGAATCTTAAAGATTAGAGAAAGACAGGCAGTCAGAGGGTAATTGAGAGTCTTCGCTTCATCTAGAGACTGAAGCCTCTTTCCTTTAGCTCCGCCCACTCTCAGAAATGTTTCCCTGGTGTGATATGTGCTCATTCTGTTAGCAAGGCATACCGGTTATTTAGTGTTATGTAATAAACCACACTGAAACTTAGGGAAATAAAACAATACTGTTAGTTTTGCTTAGAAAATCTGCAGTTTGGTCAGGACCTGGTGGGGATGACTGCTCTCAGTACCGTAGGGGTCGGTGCCGTAGGATGCCATCTGGGACCTCAAATGATGTTAAGGTTCTTTTCTTCCAAAAGAGTGGTTTTTCCACTACCGACAGCTGGAGGCTACCATTGATCAGGTAGCTCAGCCAATCTGGAATTCTCAGGCAATCTGGAGGCTCCCGACCTCTCCATCAGGATGCTTGGGCGCTCTACCAGCATACCTGGTCTTTCTCCAATCATGAGGCAGGCTCTAAGAGGAGAGATGCTCTAAGAAACAAGAAAAGGAAAAGCCAGTCTGTGAAGGCCAGGCTTAGAAATGGCTGTAGCATTTCTCTACAGTCCATCTAAAGGCAGATCCTGCCTTTCATGGGGATCACAGCTTCAGCTGTGTTGGAATTGTAGCATAGCGAGTATCCCATACTGCTGTGTGGTTATAAGGAGGTAGGGACAGAGATACAGGCTGGGAAAAATTCCTCTTAATTTCTCTGAAATCATCATTGAACAAGTTTTTCTTTTGTCCCTTGTTCTTCGTCGCTGGCTTTCCTCTTTGGCTTATGTGGGAAGCCACTGTTATTCCCTCCTATTTATGAGACTGTGTTCATTTATCCATGTACTTAGCTTGCATAATTAGCTGTACCGTTCTCAATTTCTTTTGTCTTTTCCTCTGTGACTTATGTAAGTCACAGCTGTGGTAAGTTGTTTTTGGATAACAAGATTGATTTTCAAAGGACACGTTGAGAAGGGAAAATATCAAAACACTTTGGCACTTATGTATACTATTATATCATCTGCAAATAGCAATATTTTGACTTCCTCTTTCCCAATTTATATGCCCTGATATCCGTTAGTTGTCTTATTGCTTTAGCTAGAGTTTCAAGTACTATATTGGGTAGAATACAGAGAAAGTGGATAGCCTTGTCTTGTCTGTGATTTTAGTAGAGTTACTTTAAATTTCTCTCCATTTAATTAGATGTCGGCTATTAGATTGCTGTATATTACCTGTATTGTCTGTAGGCATGTCCCTTGTATCTCTGATCTCTCCAGGATTTTAAACATGAAATGTTGAATTTTGTCAAAGGCTTTTTCAGCATTTAATTAGATGATCATGTGGATTTTTTTCTTTCAGTTTATTTATGTGGTGGGTTATGTTGATGGATTTTTATATGTTGAACTACCTCTGTGTCCTTGGAATGAAGCCTGCTTGATCACGGTGGAGGATGTTTTTGATGTGTCCTTGGATTTGGTTGCGAGTATTTCATTGAATGCTTTTATATCAGTGTTTATGAGGGAAATTGGTCTGAAATTCTCTTGCTGAGTCTTTGTGTAGGTATCAGGGTGACTGTCCTCATAGAATTAGTTTGGCAATGTTCCTTCTGTTCCTATTCCATGGAATAGTTTGAGGAGTATTGGTTTTAGGTCTTTGAAAGTTTGGTAGAATTCTGTGCTAAGCCATTAGTTCCTGGGGTTTTTTGGTGGGGCAAGGGGTGAGACTTTTAATGATTGTTTTTTCTTAGAGGTTATAAGTTATTCACCAGACCTTGATTTAACTTTGTTAAGTGGAATCTATAGGAAAATATAGAAAATCGTCCATTTTGTTTAGATTTTCAAATTTTGTGGAGAACAAGCTTTTGAAACAAGACCTAGTGATTCTTTGGATCTCCTCAGTGTTTGCTGTTATTTTCTCTTTTCATTTCTGATTTACTTAATTTGGATATTGTCTCTTTGCTTTTTATTTAGTTTGGCTAAGGGTTTGTCTATCTTGTTAATCTTCTCAAGGAGCCAATGCTTGATTTCATTGATTCTTTGTAATTGTTCTCTTTGTAATTGATTGATTTCAGCCTTGAGTTTGATTATTTCCTGCAGTCTACTACTCTCGGGTGTATTTTCTTCTTCTTTTCTAGAGCTTTCAGATGTACTTTTAAATTCCTAGTATGAGAACTCTGTAATTTCTTTATTTCCCACTTTAATTGGTTATTTTATTTATTTATATTTCAAGTGATAACCCCCTTCCAAGTTTCCCCTCCACAAGCCCCATATCTACTTCCCCTCCCCTGTCTCTATGAGGGTGCTCCCCCACACCCCCACACACTGCTTCCTCAGCATCCTCTCCTTCACCTATACTGGCATCAAGCCTCCACAGGACCAAGGGGCTCCCCTACGATTGATGCCAGATAAGGCTATCCTCTGCTACATATCCATCTGGAGCTATAGGTCCCCCTATATGTATTTTTCAGTTGGTGGTTTAGTCCCTGGAAGCTTTGTGTGTGTGTGTGAGGGGTATGATTGGTTGATATTGTTGTTCTTCCTATGGGGTTGAAAACCCCTTCGGCTCCTACAGTCCTTCCCCTAACTTCTCCATTGGGGTCCCTGTGCTCAGACTGATGTTTGGCTGCATATATTTGCATCTGTATTTGTCAGGCTCTGGATGAGCCTCTCAGGGAACAGCTATCCCTGGCTCCTGTCAGTAACCACTTCTTGGCATTGGCAATAGTGTCTGGGTTTGGTGTCCACAGATGGGATGGATCCCTAGGTGGGGCAGTCTCTATATGGCCTTTCCTTCAGTCTCTGTTCCACTCTTTGTTCCTGCATTTCCTTTTGAAAGGAGGAATTCTGGATTAATATTTTTGAGGTGGGTGGGTGACCTCATCCCTCAATTGGGGGCTGTGTCTATCCACTGGATATGGTCTCTATAGGTTCTCTCTCCCCTTTGTTGGGTATTTTAGCTAATGTCCTCCCTGTTGGGTTCTGGAAACTTCTTGGGTCCCTGGCATCTGGGACTTTATAGTGGCTAACCCCCATTTCCCCACTCCAACTGCCATATACCTACTTTCAAATTACTGACCCTCTGTACTAATCCCCCATCTCCTCCCATATCTGAACTAGTCCCTCCTTTTTCCTCCACTTTCTCTGTCCCTCCCAGATCTCTCTCTCTCTCTCTACTTACCAGAGATTATTTTCTTCCCTCTTCTGAGTAGGACTGTAGCATCCATAATTTAGTGTGATCTTTCTTCTTGGGTTTTGTATGGTCTGTAAGTTGTATCATGGGTATTCAGAGCTTCTTTTTGGCTAATATCCACTTATTAGTGAGTACTTATCATGTGTGTTCTTTGTGACAAGGTTACCTTATTCAGAATGATATTTTCAAGTTCTACCCATTTGTCTGCGAATTTCATGAAGTCATTATTTTTAATAGCTGAGTAGTATTCCATTGTGTAAATGTACCACATTTTCTATATCCATTCTTCTGATGAGGAAGATCTGGGTTGTTTCCAGCTTCTGACTTTTATAAATAAGGCTTCTATGAACATAGTGGAGCATGTGTTCTTGTTATATGTTGGAGCATCTTTTGGGTATATGCCCAGGAGTGGTATAGCTGGGTCCTCAGGTAGAACTATTTTTTATTTTCTGAGGAACTGCCAGACTGATTTCCAGAGTGGTTGTTCCAGCTTGCAATCCCACCAGCAGAGGAAGAGTGTTCCTCTTTCTCCACATCCTCAGTAGCTATCGCCTGAGGTATTGATCTTAGCCATTCTGATTGGTATAAGGTGGAATCTCAGGGTTATTTTGGTTTGTGTTTCCCTGATGACTAAGGATGTTGAACATTTCTTTTTTCTTTCTTTCTTTCTTTCTTTCTTTCTTTCTTTCTTTCTTTCTTTCTTTCTTTCTTTCTTTCTTTCTTTCTTTCTTTCTTCCTTCCTTCCTTCCTTCCTTCCTTTCTTCCTCTCTCTCTCTCTCTCTCTCTCTCTCTCTCTCTCTCTCTCTCTCTGTCTCTCTTTTCAGGAACAATGGTAACTCAATTGCTGGGCACATCAACTAGAATCCTAATCTTGTAAGCCATATTAAATCAAAATCCTCCAGTGGTGAATCCTGGTGGATTTGCCATTTAAACCGGAAGATACCAATAGCTACATGTTGACCTCTCTCTCTTTCCATTCAAAAGCCCCTATCTCTCTCCTGCTTCTTCTCTTTCTCAGTACAACCCAGAAGTTCTGCCTACTTGCCCCGTGATTGGTTCCTTTATTCATTGGGGAAGGTTCATAAGAAGTCACCTGAGTACTCACTTCAGTGAAATTAGCATCAAAATACAAGCATCACCAGGGCTATTGACAACACTTCCCCCTTTCTGTCCAATTAAAAGACTCTTTTATCTCAGATATAAATTGAGCACAACCATTATCCTTCTGAATTTATACATTTATTTACATTTATAACTTTGCTGGATATAATCATCTTCATCAGCTTTATTTTCTTTAAGGTCTTAAAATATATTGTTTTGCACTTTCCCCATCTTTAGGTTTTACTTTGAGAGCTTTGGAGGTAGTCTTAGGAATTTGCCCTTTTGAATAGGCATTTTTCTATTTCTTATTTGTCCGCCAGTTTAGTCAGTTTAGCCACACTATGTCATGGAATGATTTTTTTCTTGTCATATGTTCAAATGCTTTCTGTGCTTGGATGTAAATTTCTTTTCTACCTATAGCATAATTTCACTTAACAGCTTTTATTTTTTAACTTGAATTTTAGTGTTTTTACTGATCTAGGGACTTTTATGTGCTAGGTAGGTTCTCTATGAATTAGCTCCATCTCCATTTCCCTGCCTCTGTTTCTCTTAATTTTATGTGTTTAACAAACAGTCTCAGTAAATTGCCCAGCTTACATGAATTTGCAACGTAGCCCAGATGGGGATTATGAGTGCGTGCCACCATAGCTGGCAAGTTTAATGTTTCGGAAAATTGTGGTCATGCTTGTTTATGTTTTGCTCTTGATTAAATATAATATTTCCTGGATTTCTCTTCACTTCCTGGTATATTTTACCTGTACTTGATTTAATCAGTTGTTGATGTTTTATAGTGTTTTTTACTTTATGTGTTTCATTTTCTAACATTCGTTTCTTCCCCACCCCAAATCTAATTTTCTTCGTCAAATTTCTTACCCATATTGCTACTTCGTTATCTAGATCCTGAACTGATGGACACATGGCATTCATTTGCTTGTTTATACCGTCTTTTAAATCATTGATCATTTATAACGTTAGACATCGGAGCCGCTGTTGGCCACACTTAGGGTGGGAGCCAGAGCAGGTTCTCCTTCCTTCCAGGGACTTCCCAGGTTGCTTTGGAGAAGCTAATGGGTGCCTCCTGAGTGCTTTGGAGACAGAATCGAGGAAAGCTAGTGGAACATTGAGATCTGCTCCAGAAGCCCAGTTTCTGTGTTTTCCTCCCCAGAGCTCTGCACACCCTGCAGGAGGGGGTCACAGACATCTATCTAGTGGTCCTCCAGGTCTGGGCATCAGCGTTTTCAGTAAAACCACATGGCACAGAGCCAGCTCCTGAGGCTGTAGAGCACCCTGGTCATGGCTCAGGTTGTCCATTTCTGAAGTTATAATATGCTGGTGGACTTTATCCCTTGTCACAGAGAGTGAGGGCACAAAACACTTTCGTTTTCACAGCCTGGGCCTCGTGCCATCTGAACTGATCATCATGTCCACCTTCAGGTTTGTCCCCTCTACAACTGCCTTGTATGGCTGTCTCCTACTCAAGGATTATGGTTAGATGTCTCCCGGCTCCCTGACTTGTTTTAGAGCTCCAGAGCAGGTCAGCCTTGAGCAAGCTCCTTTCTATATGAAATCTGGCTGTACCACACTTGAAGATATGGGCTTGCCAGAGTGCATTTCTTCTCTATTTTGGTCTATCAAAAGGGACAGAAGACAGACTATAGCCCCCCTATTTTTTATTGGTTATTTATTTATTTGCATTTCAAATGTTATTCCCTCTTTCCTGTTTTCCCTCTGCAAACTCCCTATCCTATTCCCCCTCCTCCTTTCTTCTATGAGGGTGCTCCCCCATCCACCCACTCACTCCTGCCTCACTGCCCTAGCATCCCCCTACACTGGGGCATCGAGCCTCCACAGGACCAAGGGGCTCCCATCCCAAGGATGCCAGATAAAGTCATCCTCTGCTACATATGGAGCTGGAGCCATGGGTGTCACTGTGTGTACCCTTTGGTTGGTGGTTTAGTCCTTGAGAGCTCTGGTGGGGGGCTCTGGTTAGTTGATATTGCTGTTTTTCCTATGGGGTTGCAAAACCCTTCAGCTCCTTAAGTCCTTCCCCTGACTCTTCCATTAGGGTTCCAGAGCTCAGTCTGATGGTTGCCTGCAAACATCCACATCTGTATTGGTCAGGCTCTGGCAGAGCCTCTCAGGGGACAGCTATATCAGGCTCCTATATCAAACACTTCTTGGTATCAGCAATAGTGTCTAGATTTGGTGTCTGCATGTGGGATAGATTCCCCAGGTGGGTCAATCTCTGAATGGCCTTTCCTTCAGTCTCTGCATTTCCTTTAGACAGAAGCAATTCTGGGTTAATAGTTTTGAGATGGGCAGGTGGGCCCATCATTTCATTAAGACTTGTGAAAACTTTGGTTTATACTGTGGCTAAGATTGTGAGTCTTCCCCCACCAAGGCCACCTGGGTTACACAGGCTGTGGCTTTGACCTCCTTCCTGGGACCAGGACTGGAGGTCTGGTTTGCTTATGTCACTGTTTTACCACATAGTCTGCACTTTCTCTGCACCTTTTGACTTTCTTATCATCTCTTTTATTTTCGTTGCTAATATTTTTCTTTATCTCCCTAGGATACAGCCTGTCCTTTTTTTTATACAGACTCTTACTTTTTTACAAAGTTATATATTTTCCTCTTATTCTGCAAAGTTCTATAGTGTGCTTCGGGTCCTCCATCTTACTCCAGGGCTTGTTCTGTGATTGTCAGTCTTACAACTCAGCTGCTAGGTCACTGTAGTTGACTACATGTTAATTTTTTATGATTTCCTGAAGGTAGAAAAAGTGTCACACACAGTAGATGTTGAGGAAATATTTCTCAAGTGTACAAGCAGTACACCTATAATGAAGAGACTCTGTTGTTGTGATTGTGAGCATTTCCCAATTCCTTTTGTTTTCCTGGTGGACTTTGTTATGGTGAAATCGCCATGTCCCTGTGTGAGTTCATTTGTGGGACAGTGCTGTGTCCACGCATGCGTCTATGCTCTGGAATGTACATCTCAGCAGCAGTGCTGGTGTTTCCTGAGGGTTTGTGATCTGGGGATTTCTTTTCTGTTAAGGAAACATTTTTACTTGGATAATTGTATAGATTCTTCTCCAGAGACAGACAAATGAGACCTGTGGTGCCTTTGCAGCTGCTTTCTATGAATAGTTTGAGAGTGTGGGACTCTACATTGCTTTTTAAACTCTTTTTCTTTTATTTGTGGTTCTTTCTTAGATCTTATGAGCTCTGCATGAGTGGAACAGCACAGATATAATGAGAAGCAGGTCACAGAGCCAGACTGAGTCTTCTCTCTCTCTCTGCTTCTCCCCTCTCTCTCCCTTTCTCCCTCTCCCCCTCTTCTTCTCTCCCTCTCCCCTTCTCTCTCCAAGTTTTCTCCCTCTCCTCCTCTTCTTCTCCCTCCCTCTATTCCTCTCTCCCCTCTTACTCCTCCCTTCTTCTCTCTATCTCTGTCTCTCTGTCTCTCTGTCTGTCTCTCTGTCTCTCTGTCTCTGTCTCCGTCTCTGTCTCTCCCTCTCCCCCTCCCTCCTTTAAGAAAGAAAATCCTCTGTATCAGTGCCTTCCAAATCCTAAAGTCTATTATCACTAAGGATAACTGGGACACAGTTGCCACAGAGTTTCCTTAGTGGCCCCAAATAACGGATGAACAAAGTATGAGTGACATTTTAGAAGCCCACGAGAGTCTAAACTTTCATAATCTCAAGTGTTAGTGAAGACTTGGTAAGGTCAGAACTCAGTGCCAGCAGATACAGAGATAGTAGAAACCCCATTTCCACACTTTCAGTGTGATTTGGCCTCTTTGGGAGTATGGTTCTGGCCTGGCCTGGCAAACTATCTCCTAGTTTCTAATTACACACAGCTAAATGCTTCAGCTGTGTGGTCTGGCTCCCACTGAACTGCAGTCAGAACTGTGGATGAAACTCTGTAAGCTTGAGGTTGTGTGATGAGATCTGATAAAATCAGTTATTGATGGGTCTCACTTTTCTTCACTAGGTCCATAGTACTGTGGGATCTGTAATTCCTGCTCCGTTGGGTGGAGTCTTCTGCTCTGTTTACTCACCGCTCAAGTTCTTGCTGAATTTAATTTGTTATGCATGTTCGGTCTCTTCTAAAGGACACTTCTGTAAAATACTCTATATCCCAGGAATGGATCTCAAACAACATAGTCCCAAGCAAAGTGGACATTTTGCAAGATAATTGGGAAAGTTGAGTCATTTAGGAAAGATTGGTGTGGGTGTCAACCCGGCACTAGAATTCAATGTACCTGTGATTTGATGGTGTTAAACTGTTCAATTAAAAATAAAAACAACAACACACACTGAGAACCAGGATTCTTAGACTTATAAGTGGTGCCCCAGTCTTGTTGCACTCATGACTTAACACGAACCATATGCCTGAGATTGCATTCTGCAGAGCAACAGTTCTTCATGAAGGAGTGATTTTTGCTCTCACTTGCCCCACTGTACCATTGCAATGTTTAGGGACATTTTGGGATTATCACTACTGGTAGATGCAGGATGGCGGTGGGCTGTAAGAGGAACTTAGTGAATAGAGTCTGGGATTTTTTTTAACATCATATAGTACACAGAACCACCCTCTTCCAGGACAGAAATGACCTTACCTGGCCCCAAATGTCACTGCCATCATGTTGAGAAATTCCAGTCCAGAGATTATTAAGAAGTAGTCTTGACTGTTGCTCTTAATGAGTTTTTATGTTTGGTGGGAGAGGAAGTTTGAGAACATTGAAAGAAAATTTTCATGTAAATAGACATTTCGGTGTTTATTCTGAGTCAAGTGAAACCTTAGCAAAATCTATAAATGATGGTAATTCTATCAAACAGTGACAGTCACTGGGTTGAGGCTAGATTGTCTGCTCATATCTTGGAGTCTAGGCTGTGCATCATTTGAGGAAGTTAAGAGTAGATGTCTTGTCTTGACTTCCAGGCTGTTAGTCACTTGACTCAATTGAGAGTAGATTGCTCATGTCTTGGCTTGGCTTTTAGGCTATATGTCACTTATTGACTGGAGAGATCTTATTCCAGAAAATATTCACCTTACATTAGGACATTAATGTCAGAGACTGCAGGGCATCTATTAGATTCTAAATTGTTTTGGAAATAGTTGTACTGCATGTCTCTGTCTATAGGTGGCATGGTATCATGAGTAAGCAGGCATTTAGGAGCTAAGCCTAAATTTGACAGTTTGAAAAATCACCTTGTCGGCTGTTTGCTTGAAGACTAATGTACAAGGACTCTTACATCTGCACTTTCTTCATTGGCACTGGTACCTGCAAGTCAATGTTTCACAGAGTGATTTAGTTTTAGTTTTTCTTATGGTTTGGTTATGAGATGTGTCCCACAGGCTTATGTTAAATGCTTGGCCCCCCAGATGCTGATGCTGTTGTGGGAGGTTGTAGCATCTTTTGCACACGGGACCCAGCTGGAATTAGTAATCTTGGGGGCCATAGGCTGTTTGTGATTCCTTCCTGAGCTCTCTGTAGTTTGGTTCATGGACATGTAAGCAAGCTGTGCCACAATCCCCCACCACTCCATATAGCACCACACTCAGTCATGCCTCATGCCATGCTGGTGCTGGACTGTCCTCCTCTGAACCGTGAGCCAAAATAAATCTTTCCTCTCTTAACTTACTCCATATCAAGTATTTGGTCACAGCAATGAGAAAAGCAGTACAGCCCTCCACCTCCACTTACAGCTCCTATGAACTCTGTTAATGGCTAGATTTTGAAACCTTGGTTCTCTGTTCAAAACCTTCAAGTCTCACAGCAGTGCTTAGTTAAAGAAACCTGATTCCTGTTGCAATGTTTCTGTGTTTGTCCTAATTCATCTTTCGAGCACGTGATTTCTCTGCCATTCATGTGTCTCCTTCCCCAGTCTGAACCACCTGCCAGTTTTAACTTGCATCTTGTTTACCTTCTATTCTGAAGTCACTAGCCACATAAAAGACACTCTTGGCTATTGGTACTCTGCCTGGACTCCACCCCAACTGTTACCTGGCAACAGCCAAGTATGTCCTGCCCCACAATTGCCTGGCAACAGCCAGGGAAGCCTGGCCCACCATAAGAGGGGTTGCCTGGTCCCTCCCTCCCACCTTTCTTGCCTCTTGGCACTCTTGCTCTCTTCTCTCTTGCCCTTTTGGGCTCTTCCTTTCCCCCCTTCCCTTCCCCCTCTCTCCACATGTTCATGGCTGGCCTCTACTTCTCTATTCTTTCCTTCTCTCTACCTTTCTATGCCTCTGCTACTCTCTTAACTCCCCTCCCTATGTCCTGAATAATCTATTCTATGCTATACTGTTGTGTGTGTGGTCCCTCAGGGGCAAGGGATGGCTTGGCATGGACCCTTTGAGGCACCCTCTTTCCTCACACGCCCATAGAAATATCCTTACACTGCTTTCTCTTTTTATGGTCACAAAATTGGCCTTGGTTTCAAACTCTGAATCCCTTAGTAAGAGTTCCATGACAATGATGCTGTGTCTACTGTCCAGGGCAGGCAGACCTTTGTTTAAAGGGTACTTAGATGAACTCAAGACTAACTTTTCTCCCTAACCTCAGGTGGTCTTCTGCTCTGGAATGTATATTTCCCCTTAGTCACAGGCCAGAATGAATCCTGACTTCTGACTCCTGTTGTGATTCGATATGCTTGCTACAGGGCTAACTAACACTGATTATGATAAGCAAACTATTCTAAGTAGCTAAGCACAATATCCCACATGCGGCAGTAAGGAATAGGTATTGTTCTTATTCTCTCTTAATGAATGAGGAATGGAAAATACAAGCAGATGCAATCACTTCCTCAAAGTCACAAAGCAGAGGTAGGTGCTGACAGAGACACCAGTTTGAATTGAACACCCAGTTTATTTCTTTCATTAAAACTCCACCACTTGCTGGGGCTCTGCCGTGCCTCCTGCAGATCAAACCCAGAACTTCTTTGGTGGTAGGTGAGATGGTGAAAGCCACAGGTTCTTCAGCCATCTGGGGCTACGCAGTGGCCCGGCTAAGGCTTCCTCTGCTATAATACAGCCTGGTGCCATAAGGAAGAGGGACACATTTTAGGTTTTTAATAATTAAAATGTATAGGCTAGCAGCAGTTTCTGCAAAGGTTTTCAATTTTTGATGACCAATTGCATTTGCAGATGGATGTTCTTTCTTGCAGGGTTGAAGCACACTTTACTGTGGCTAAATTCACAGTGTTTTATTAGGGTGATGGAAAGCTGAGGTAATACATTTTTTTTTCTTGCGGTCAGTAATAAATTGATGACAATTTTTAACTTTAATTTTTATTGTATTAAAATATATTTACATATATAAAAACCATAAAATGTATCATTTTAACTGTTTTAAAGTAGACAGTCCAGTGTCATTTAATTCATTCATGTGATATAACCATTAGCACTATGGGACATTTGTAAAATTTTTTTATCACCTCCAAAGAAAACCTACATTCTTTAAGTAGTTACTGTTTTCTCTTTTGCTAGACTCTGGGAGCCATCAGTCTCCTCTGCCTGGTAGATATGTCTGTTCTGTGCCATATTCATCATTTAGTCTGAGGTAATACATTTTTTTTCTTGCGGTCAGTAATAAATTGATGACAATTTTTAACTTTAATTTTTATTGTATTAAAATATATTTACATATATAAAAACCATAAAATTTATCATTTTAACTGTTTTAAAGTAGACAGTCCTTGGCTTCTGACACTGAAGTGCCTCAAGCATTTCAGTCCTTCTTGTGGCTGACTAATCCTTCACTACATGGAAGTGCTAGCTTTCCTTTATCATTTGCTAGTTGATGGCTATCTTCTCCTCCTCTTCTATGTGCAACAGTGTTGCTGTGAACATTAGTATGTACAGTTTCGCTTCGTGCTCTCTTGGGCGTATTCCTAGGGCTAGATTTCCTGAGTGGCTTGGTAATTCATGTTTGGTTTATTGAAGAACCACAAGATTGGTTTCCATAATGGATGGCCCCACTTCACAATCTCCAGTGCTGTGTGAGAGCTCCAGTTTCTTTTCGTTTTTGCCACATTGTAATTTTTCGTTTATTTGATTATAGCTGTTCTAATGCATGAGAAGTGGCATACCGTGTGGTTTTTATTTGCCTTTCTCTAAGGACTAAAGGCATTAAACACTTTTTGATATGCTTCTTGGTGTTATAATATCTCCTTCAAGTGCTTGGGGGAACTATCTGAGCAACTATCTGGGGGAACTTTAAAATAAGGCTGTAATGTTTTGTTGGCTGATTTGTGTGAGTTCTCTCTGTATTCTGAATCTGAGACCTTATTACATATTGATTTGTACATTTTTAAAAAATTTGGTGATTAAAAAAACCTCTTACATTGCCCTTTGGTATCAATGTTTTAAGGTTTTGAATGAACAGATTTTCCAATGAACATGCTTTTCTTTCTTGTGCTTTTTGAGGTCATATTTGTATTATCTATTTTCAAATTCAAGTTAATGAAGACTTTCTTCTGTATTGTTATTACTTTATGACTATTACATTAAACTAAAATCTGAAATACAAAAATTTAGCTCCTAATTCAGACCTAACTTCACTTAGAGTCAATTTTAACCATAGGGTCTATCTTTATTCTTTAGCATCTAGCAATTCTTCTGGTTCTTTCCTCATTGACTAGTCTTGGCAAGCACTTACTTCTGGTGTGAAATTCTTTGTTGTTGATCTACATCATGTCCTTATGCCAGTATGCTGGCGTTTTTTACTTCAGTGGTTTTGCTGAGTTGGGAGAAAACACTACCTTTGGTTTCTGCTTTCTTTCACTGATTAGATCAGTTTCTCTTCAGATTCAGATATTGTAGGAGCTTTATGAATATATAACACACATCTTTGTCTGTGTGTATGGATGCAACCATGTTGCTATTTCTCTAACTTATATTCTTTTTATAGTGGTAGATTAGGCATAGAATATGTATCCTTAAAAACCCAATAGGATTTACAACATAGGATTATGAGTTTTTGCTGGACCAGGGACACATGAAAAAAGAACAGCTACAGTTGTATTGCAACAATGTATTGAGGGACTGTTAGAGGGCACCAATCACTGAGCATGTAATAAACACTGGCAGCAGTAGGATAGCAGGCCTACCCACACCAGGTTATTTCAATACAGCACTGGTGACTGAGTCATACTTTTCTCCTGCTGTTTTCTTTCTGAACATAAACCTGTTTGAAATGTTTACAGTGGAGTCTCTCACCATCTGTAGGCGACCCTTTCTTACACCCATCCCCAAGCCACACCTCCAAATAAAAGGCTCTTGATTTTGCGTTGTTTCCTTTTTTTGATATACAGCCTTTAGCAATACGACTGTTACACTCCTGCCATTTCTGATATTTCTCTACTTATTCACTTCCTTGTTAGTAAGAATATAGTGATCTCTCACTGTTTAGTTCTCATTTGCCAAATAACCGAATCAATGAATGAAATGCTATCAGTTGAGATTTGTCATCAAGAGTGGTGGTAAACTGAGCTGAAAAATAAAACAATACCACTGTTATGCTAGGTTTGACACTATAGCCCTAAGAAATCTCAGCATTCCAGAGATAGAAACAGGAAGATCAAAAACTCAAGGTCATTCTCAACTACTTACTGTAGATTTTGAGGCCATCCTGAGGTATAAATGAGACCCTGTCAAAAAACAAACTAAACAAAACAAAACGAAAAGCAACAAACAAACAAAATCCAAGGTAGTAAAACAAATAACAAGGTTAATATAGACACAGTACACTATAGGAACTAACTTATAAAAAAAATACAAGGGGCGGTGGAGGGGTTTGGTGTCTTTAGGAATGAATATAGGTTAGAAACTTTGTATTTTTTATAGAGGGGGAGGGTTGCTGAAGGCAACTGCAAAAACATAAAATAATAGATATGATAAAAGAAAATTGCTCATAGTCTCCAGAACTCATCTGTTCTGAGGATTTCCTAGTGGGACAGACAGACCTAATTGTATTGTTGAAGTAGAAACAATTAAAAACTACCTTAAAAGTCTCTGGTGTTTATACTATTTCCAGTCTTCATGATCATTTGATCATACATCTCCAATGACAGAATATCAGCTCTATATTTTCTTTCTCCATTCCTGTATCAATTTACAGGCTCAGGTGCACCATTAATAATATGACTCATGCCTTGTTAATAATGTATGATGTTAATGCCTTGTTAATACTGATGATGTAATGTTGGCTTACAACTTGCAAAACCTTTCACTTAAGGCACTGAATTCTTTGGCTGCGCTGTCACAGCTGCTAACATTTCTGGTACTGGATGCTGATGACTTGGTTAAGAATTCCCAGAGTAAACAGAAACTAAACAGGGACACAATGAAACTAATTGAAGCTTTGGACCAATTAGATTTAACAGATATATATAGAACATTCTATCCTAAAGCAAAAGAATATACCTTTTTCTCAGCACCTCATGGTACCTTCTCCAAAATCAACCATATAATTGGTCATAAGACAGACCTCAACAAATATAAGAAGATCGAACTAATCCCAGGCCTCCTATCAGATCACTATGGAGTAAAAGTGGTCTTCAATAGCAACAAAAACAACAGAAAACCCACATACACGTGGAAACTGAACAATATTCTACTCAATGATACCTTGGTCAAGGAAGAAATAAGGAAAGAAATTAAAGACTTTTTAGAACACAATGAAAATGAAGACACAACATACCCAAATCTATGGGACACAATGAAAGCAGTGCTAAGAGGAAAACTCATAGCCCTGAGTGCCTCCAAAAAGAAAATGGAGAGAGCATACATTACCAGCTTAATGACACACCTGAAAGCCCTGGAACAAAAAGAAGCTATTTCACCCAGGAGGAGTAGAAGGCAGGAAATCATCAAACTCTGGGCCGAAATCAATCAAGTAGAAACAAAGAGAACCATACAAAGAATCAACAAAACCAGGAGCTGGTTCTTTGAGAAAATCAACAAGATAGATAAATGCTTAACCAGACTGACCAAAGGGCCCAGAGAAAGTATCCAAATTAACAAACTTAGAAATGAAAAGGGAGATATAACAACGGAAACTGAGGAAATCCAAAAAATCATCAGATCCTACTACAAGAGCCTGTACTCAACACAACTGGAGAATCTGGAGGAAATGGACAATTTCCTTGACAGATACCAAATACCAAAATTAAATCAGGACCAACTAGACCATCTAAACAGTCCCATAATGCCTAAAGAAATAGAAGGAGTCATAGAAAGTCTTCCAACCAAAAAAAGCACAGGACCAGATGGTTTCAGTGCAGAATTCTATCAGACCTTCAAAGAAGAGTTAACACCAATACTCTTCAAACTATTCCACAAAATAGAAACAGAAGGAACACTACCCAATTCCTTCTACGAAGCCACAATTATGCTGATACCAAAACCACACAAAGATCCAACAATGAAAGAGAACTTCAGACCAATTTCCCTTATGAACATCGATGCAAAAATACTCAATAAAATTCTTGCCAACCGAATCCAAGAACACATCAAAACGATCATCCACCATGATCAAGTAGGCTTTATCCCGGGAATGCAGGGTTGGTTCAATATAGAAAATCCATCAATGCAATCCACTATATAAACAAACTCAAAGAAAAAAAACCACATGGTCATTTCATTGGATGCTGAAAGAGCATTTGACAAAATTCAGCATCCTTTCATGCTTAAAGTCTTGGAGAGAACAGGAATTCAAGGCCCATACCTAAACATAGTAAAAGCAATATACAGCAAACCGGTAGCCAGCATCAAACTAAATGGAGAAAAACTTGAAGCAATCCCACTGAAATCAGGGACCAGACAAGGCTGCCCCCTTTCTCTTTATCTTTTCAATATTGTACTTGAGGAACTAGCTCGGGCAATTCGGCAACATAAGGAGGTCAAAGGGATACAAATCAGAAAGGAAGAAGTCAAACTATCATTATTTGCAGACGACATGATAGTCTACCTAAGTGACCCAAAAAACTCCACTAGAGAGCTCTTACAGCTGATAAACAACTTCAGCAAAGTGGCAGGTTATAAAATCAACTCCAGCAAATCAGTGGCCTTCCTATACTCAAAGGATAAGCAGGCTGAGAAAGAAATTAGGGAAATGACCCCCTTCACAATAGCCACAAACAGTATAAAGTATCTTGGGGTGACTCTTACCAAACATGTGAAAGATCTGTATGACTAGAACTTCAAGACTCTGAAGAAGGAAATGGAAGAAGACCTCAAAAAATGGGAAAACCTCCCATGCTCATGGATCGGTAGAATCAATATAGTTAAAATGGCCATTTTGCCAAAAGCAATATACAGATTCAATGCAATACTCATCAAAATCCCAACTCAATTCTTCACAGAGTTAGAAAGAGCAATTATTAAATTCATCTGGAACAACAAAAAACCCAGGATAGCTAAAACTATTCTCAGCAACAAAAGAAATTCTGGGGGAATCAGTATCCCTGACCTCAAGCAATACTACAAAGCAATAGTGTTAAAAACTGCATGGTATTGGTACAGTGACAGGCAGGAGGATCAATGGAACAGTATTGAAGATCCAGAAATGAACCCACACACCTATGGCCACTTGATCCTCGACAAAGAGGCTGAAAACATCCAATGGAAAAAAGATAGCCTTTTCAACAAATGGTGCTGGTTCAACTGGAGGTCAGCATGCAGAAGAATGCGAATTGATCCATC
Source organism: Apodemus sylvaticus (assembly GCF_947179515.1). NCBI lineage: Eukaryota > Metazoa > Chordata > Mammalia > Rodentia > Muridae > Apodemus > Apodemus sylvaticus. Next base: position 8,723,632 of record NC_067475.1, read on the forward strand.
CTTGTCTCCTTGTACTAAGCTTAAATCCAAATGGATCAAGGACCTCCACATAAAGCCAGACACTCTGAAGCTAATAGAAAAGAAACTGGGGAAGACCCTTGAGGACATCGGTATAGGGAGAAAGTTTCTGAACAGAACACCAATAGCATATGCTCTAAGATCAAGAATTGACAAATGGGACCTCATAAAATTACAAAGTTTCTGTAAGGCAAAGGACACCATCAACAAGACAAATCTGCAACCAACAAATTGGGAAAAGATCTTCACCAATCCTACATCAGATAGAGGGCTAATATCCAATATATATAAAGAACTCAAGAAGTTAGACTCCAGAAAACCGAACAACCCTATTAAAAAATGGGGTACAGAGTTAAACAAAGAATTCTCACCTGAAGAACTTCGGATGGCGGAGAAGCATTTTAAAAAATGCTCAACCTCATTAGTCATTAGGGAAATGCAAATCAAAACAACCCTGAGATTTCACCTTACACCAGTCAGAATGGCTAAGATTAAAAATTCAGGAGACAGCAGGTGTTGGAGAGGGTGTGGAGAAAGAGGAACACTCCTCCACTGCTGGCGGGGTTGCAAATTGGTACAACCACTCTGGAAATCAGTCTGGCGGTTCCTCCGAAAACTGGGCACCTCACTTCCAGAAGATCCTGCTATACCACTCCTGGGCATATACCCAGAGGATTCCCCACCACGTAATAAGGATACATGCTCTACTATGTTCATAGCAGCCCTATTTATAATTGCCAAATGCTGGAAAGAACCCAGGTATCCCTCAACAGAAGAGTGGATGCAAAAAATGTGGTATATCTACACAATGGAGTACTATTCAGCCTTTAGAAACAATGAATTCATGAAATTCTTAGGCAAATGGATGGAGCTAGAGAACATCATACTAAGTGAGGTAATCCAGACTCAAAAGGTGAATCATGGTATGCACTCACTAATAAGTGGATATTACCCTAGAAAACTGGAATACCCAAAACATAATCCATACATCAAACGAGGTACAAGAAGAAAGGAGGGGTGGCCCCTTGTTCTGGAAAGACTCAGTGAAGCAGTATTCGGCAAAACCAGAACGGGGAAGTGGGAAGGGGTGGGTGGGAGGACAGGGGAAGAGAAGGGGGCTTATGGGACTTTCGGGGAGTGGGGTGCTAGAAAAGGGGAAATCATTTGAAATGTAAATAAAAAATTATATCGAATAAAAAAAATTGACTTAAAAAAAAAGAATTCCCAGAGTTCTCCATACTGCAGTTTGACAAACAGTTGGTTCAGTAGATGCTGGGTTGGCCGAATAAGGAGTTTCCCATCAAACAGAGTACATCTGAGAATGTTAGGAGAGATAGTTATCCATTTCCTATCCTGTATCCTATCCAAGCCCAGAGAAAAATGCAACTTTAATTCTGAAACCCAACCTTATGTAGAAAATGATAGTACTGGTATAAAGTGTACAAAATTAAAGATCTTATAAAAGAAGTTCACAGAATTTTTTCTATATTTGCTAGCTTTTACTGATTTACAGAGCATGTCAGGGATGACTAAGATTAATGCACAGCAAGTCCTCTGAAATGCTGAAACAATTCATAGATCAAGACTGGTTGTTGCATTAATTTATTGTTGATGAGGTCATATCGCTAAGGTAGAAATTATTATACTGTTGTCTCTTGGGTAATTAGTAGACTGCTTGTAGATTGTACATATTAAGTCGTGGTGCTCAGCCAACTTAACATACTCTTTGCTCTCTTAAGGACTGGGTAAATTTGGCTTAACATTACATCCTGATTTCCCTTAAATAGTTTGTATTTCTTGATAATTATACCATTTGTGTTCTCATTAAATAAAAGTTTCTTGTGACAAGTGGATGGAACTTCATTACCATTGATCTTTTATTACCTTCTGAAGTGCTTTACAGTAGCTTTTCAAGAACTGGAATATATGCAAAATCAAAGCTCTCATAGCCAACCAAATTACTCAGTTGTTGAGAGTATTCAAGAAAGTCAGTTCCATAGAGGGAGGTTTGCATCTGGGAGTGGGATTGGGATGAAGTTCTTCTGGAAGCAGAGACAGAGCAAGATTTCCATGTGATAGGGGAGATGGTTGCCCAAAGGAAGACATATTAAACCTGTTTTTCAGGAACCGGTTTATATTATTTAATAAATTATATTTTGTTTTTTTAAGAATGAGATTCTATATGTAATTTTATAACAGCTAGAAGGAGGACATGTTTATATTATAACATCAGACATGTTTCTGTAATAACAGAGAAAACAGTGATTTTTGCATTTGAATAGCAGTATCTGATCCTGAGAAATGACATTTTCTTCTTTGCTCTCAGTCTGCACATTCTTTTCTCGTATGCCTAGATGCTTTTGGGGATAAGACTGTCTTGTCTGCACTGTAATTTTTAAGCCATATTGTCATTACTGATCCATAGTGAAACCTAAGGTAGCTAACCCAGCTTGCCAAGATTTAGATTACATGTTCAATTTGCTCACTCACATATTGTTTTGAAAAAGCAATGCATTGAGCACATCCAGGGTCAGGAGAAGGACAATGTGGCCCCTGCTTGCTTGCTACTTCTATTTCGATTCAGCAGACAGGTGTTACATTTGCAGTGACACGGCGTGTTGAATGCTGAAAGGACAAGAACTGAAGCTGAGGGGACATATTTTATATGGAGAAACAAGGGAGTCTGCCCCTCTGAGACAGTGCCCTGGACTTACAGAGAGAGAGTGTTGAAGGGAAGCATAGTAAGCACTCTGGAAATGAAGAACTAAACTGTTGGAGTTCAGATGTGAGGGCTTGCGTCGCAGGATAATTTGAGGCTGGGAGTTCAGAGCTGTGGTGTCAGCAGAAGAGGCATCTGGCATCTGTTCATGTGTAGAGATGAACCTTTCTTTCTACACCGAGTGCTGCTGCAATGCCTAGGGTGACCCATGATCTCCTCTGAGCCAGTGGGAGAACCTTCCCCAGGCCATATTCAGACGGACAGGTCCGACTAAGAGGAACATATGGCTAAGTCTCGCCCCTTACTCCCTCCGGTCTCACTTTTGACCTTCAGTGTTCTCTGTAGAAAACTAACAGTGACAGGAATGTGGTTTCCTCAAAGAAAGCTGCTGAGCTGAGTACTTGGCAATTAGCATAGAGCCCTGTACGTGGTAGACGCATAATACACAGTGCTTGAGCTTATCCAAACATCCCTGAGACACATTGGAGTGGAGTTTGGCGCCTTCTTTTCTGTAAAATCCGTCATGTTCAGAAAGGTTCTGCTCATCTGTCTGTGGTCTGGCTTTTGTTTTGACTTACCATAAAGTCTCATAAAAGTCGAAAGGAAATCTTTTTTTTTTTTAAATCTTCCTTTCCACTGTTTTCTACTAGGTGTGGTGGGGAAAAGAATCCAAGTTCCTCGTCTCTTGGGATCTTATAAAGAATCTAAATGCTTGAGCAGACGAGGGAGCTCTGAGGCATTTTCAATGCTTGGTCATGGTGTCTTGGGTGCCCCTCTGCACACCTTTGCGGGCTGGAGCTGCATTATCTATTATGGCCCCTCCGTACCTTTGCAAGCAGTGAGGTCTAATCCAGAGTCCCTGGCCCTCATCTCACCCTCCGTGCAGGCTTTCTCTAGAGACAAGAGCTCTCCTTAAGTGTTTAGCAGTTTTGTTGGTCTATTTGAAGCTTGGAAAGTATGGGCAGCTGCATTTTGCATATATAATTGATGTCGGCTGGTCTCTTGTACTTTGGCACAGTTTTGGGTGCCTGTCACTCAGCACTTACACAAGACTTATGGGAAAGGGCTTTCCAGCTGTTTCTTGTTTGTTGTTTCTATCTATCTATCTATCTATCTATCTATCTATCTATCTATCTATCTATCTATTATCTATCTATCTATCTATCTATCTATCTATCTATCTATCTATCTATCTATCATCTATCTATCTATCATCTATCTATCTATCTATCTATCTATCTATCTATCTATCTATCTATCTATCTATGCCTCTGCTTTCAGTGACAGATAGTACTAGGAGTTAATCACACAGATCTTTCTGCTTTATGGCTTCAGCTAAACACTATGAGGTTTCTAACACCAAGAAGAGAATTCAGTGTAGTCTCTTTCTCATCACAGTAAATTTATTTGCTTACAATGTTATGACATTTTCCAAACTCTGGCTGAAAAATCAGCTCCTTAACATGCATATTGATATTATATATTATATGAAGACAATGTAAGATGTTTATTGAGTCTAGATAAGAAAAAAATGGAATTATGTTCTAAATGAAAAATCTGGTTAAATATGGAGTCTTCACTAGCTTGCCCCCAAATGACTTTTCCAATTATCTAACCAATGACTAAGTGCAAGAAAGCAGTTAAAGAAATTTACTAATGGATTTCTTACTTTGACCTTGGAAATCAATTTACTTAAAGTCCTTGAGCCTGAATTTCCACAGCTGTAAAAAGAGGAATGGTGTTTGTCTTCTTGAGAGCCAATGTTTTGGCTTAACAAACACAGGTCAATAAATCCCATACAGCACACCAGCACACTGAAAGATAGAAATAATATGGTTTAACCCAAATGTAGAAGTCCCTTGCATAATAAAGGTTGTCTTGCTCACCATGTTAGTTGACAGCTAGCACTAATAAGGTCAAATGGTTTTGCTTCCCCCCACCCCTCCCACTCCTGAAGATCAGAAACTAATTGAAGACACCTCATTTCCCCACTTTTATTCAACAGAGTAATGGGAGTCTTAGGCAGAGTAGTTGAAGATGGGAGAGAAATCAAAGGACATGTCTCAAATTCTCACTGTTTGCAGATGATATTAGCTGTAGAAAACTCACTCTACCGCTGCAATATCCCCCCCCCCCCCAAAAAAAAAGCCTAAGTTCAGCAGGACTGATAAAGGTATTTAGTGAGTTGCAAAGTGAAAGAATTTTGCAGTGAAAGACCATTTAGGAGATTGGTGGCCAAGGAATGACAGAAAAATAACACCATGCAGCAGACATTACACAGAGATTTATTGGGTAAAGTGTGTGTGTGTGTGTGTGTGTGTGTGGTGGAGCACAAAATGGCCACCTCTGAGCTGGAATGGAAACAGCAGCAAGGTGCATCAGGTTGGGATGGCAGGCTTTTCTGGGGGCACACGGAACTTAGGGAGAATGCAGCAACTGGCAACTGTGGAAATGCATTGCATCGTCTGTTAGTGATGATAGGGGTATGTGGGGCAAGTCGGTTAAGGCCAGGTGGTAGAAGCCAGAGCAACTGGCTCTGGAGTATGGATGGTTCTTAGTTGACTGTCACACAGTACAAAATCAGCCAACAAAAATCAAGAGTGTTGCTTTCTAACAGTAGTGGGTTGTTATGTGATCTAAAACTCAAGAAAGCAGCCCTATTTATAATGGCTATGAAAGAAATCCCTACAAATAAATTTAACACAAGTTGTAGGTGATTATTTTAACAAAATGATCAAATATCAATGAAAGAAATTTAAAAAGCAGGCCATTTTGAGTTCATGCTTTAAAAGAAGCAATATTGTTAAAATGTTCACGATACCCAGAGTTATCTACATATTCAAGACAATTTCCATCAAAACACAAATGATATTTACCTTAGGATTATAACAAAAAAATCTTAGTATTTATTATAGAGCCATAGCAACAACATCAACAAACCTGAAATATCCAAACCCATCTTGACCAAAAGGAACAAAGCAGGAGATGTTCTACACTACCTGATTTCAAAATACAGAGCCATGGCAATCAGAACAGCATGGTTTGCATACAAACAGATGCACAGTCTAGTGGAGCAGAACAGAGCCTGGAAACAAACCCACAAATCTTCCAACAAGGCTGAAAACACGCCCTGACAAAGAGCAGGCTTTTCAAGATGTAGGACTGAACAAACTGGACATTCACACATGGAAGGCTGAAGCCGGAAGTCTAGCTCTCATCAGTTACAGAAGTCAGCAGGCAACGGAGAAGAAAGACTCACTAGAGAGCTGAAACCATGAAAGTCCTAGAAGAAAACATAAGGGAATCACTTCAGGACAGTAGAGTGGGGAAGGTTGTTCCCAGACAGGACCCCAGGAGCACAGGGTTTGGGAAAAAGTGTTCTCCCATCATTACTATATGATCCAGCTGTTCCAGCTCAGTGAAACCGACATATTTGAGCAGACATATGCCCTCCCACATTCTGCGGCATTGTTCACAGCAGGCAAAACATATAAGCAACATACATGCTCATTAACTGATGAATAGATTGAAAATGTGGTACATATGCAGCATGCAATGCCATTTGGGCATGAAAAAGCATGAAATTCAATCAGATACAGCAGAAAGGATGGAGCTGAAGATGGTTATTTCCAGGGAAAGAAGCCAGGCACAAAAAGACAAACAGTCCATGAATTTCACTCGTAACAATGAGCATAAAACACTTGACTTCAAAAGCCTGTGAATACAATGATAGTCACCAGAGGTTACCATCCAAGGGCACTAAGTGATAGATCACTAAGTTATAGGTCACTCAGGGTACTAAGTTACAGACAGCAGTGGCCAGTTTCTGTTTGCTAGTGCCTAACCTGCTGACTGTAGACAATATTCAACCAGACCCTGAATCCTTTTCTGGTTAAAGTTGATTTCAAAGTTTTCATTCGTGGAAATGTACTCAGAGGACTTCTGATTCTTCTAAAGGAACTGGTTCTGTCATTCACTATATGGCTTTTCTATATGAGATTCTTGACTAACTGTCCAAAAAGGAATGTGATTTAAAAAATACAACTCATTCGTATATTCAGATAATATATTCAAAGGACAATAAAAGCATATTAGTGTTATTACTGAGGGTCATTAGCATTGGCGAGGGCTGTGCTGCTGACGAAGGTATGAAGCGGGGATGAGAGGGAGCGAGCTCCCTCAGCTTTGATTCTAACAGGTGGAGGTAATGGCAGTAAGGTGTCTTGAGTCGGGAGAATGGGCTGCCCTTGTGTCTCTAATGGTTTTCATTCTTGGTCATCATTGAGTAAGCATGCTGACACTGCGTGTGCCTGCCCTGCCGTGATTGTTATCTTGGGTTTATGCACTGTAAACCCAACAGTCACTTGGCATCACTTCTCTACACTTACGAAGGCCTAGAAGTGGTTTGTGGTGTTTTGGAAAGACAAGATTTCCCAGAAAAAATAGCGGAGACGTTTCTTAGACTTGGAAAGTACCAGCTACACATTTTTTAAAAACAAAAGTCTGGTTTCAAGTGAATCCTGCTCGTTGTAGCTGATCTGGAAGATGGCTGGTGTTCTACCACATGCTCTGGACCATTTGAACCTTATCCTGTAAAGGGTCATGTTGAACTATTAATTACACTGCCCAAGTCAGAGAAAACAAGATCTCACTTTACATATCCTTTCCCTTTCCCCGAGCAAGCTGGGGACGGGGTAGGGGCAATGTGGAAATCTATAGACGCAATCCACAAATATGCAAAACATCTTTATGTGCTTAGAAATAAACATCAAAAGGTAAACAAAGTAGGAGATCAAGGTGTATTGTTACTAATGCACATAGTATGAATAGAAACGAAAGACAGGAATTCTGAGATCTCCACAGTGAGTGGTTAACAGGCACTGGCAGAAAAAAAAATATTTGAAAGGAAAAACACACATGGACAATATGGGATTGGTTTGGGGGCCAGGCTTAGGGTGATAGGCCTGTAATCCAAACACTGGGAAGGCAGGGGCAGGGGATTTCAACTTAAAGGCTGACCTGGGTTACAAAGGGAGACTAAAAAATAGAGGATAAAGAAAGAAGGAACGAGAAGTAGGAGAGGAAGAAAGGAAATATGAAGAGGTAAGAGCTGAGGAAGGGAGGGATGGAGGGAGGAAGGGAAGAAGAATGGAAAGAAGGAAGGAAAGGAAAGAATGGAAGAAGGAAGCCATTTCTATTCTTGGGAATGATGACATATTTGAAAGGACCAGTGGACATCAGACTCTGGAATGACCATGGTAATAATAATAGAACAAAGCAATGTGAAGAATTCCGGGGGCCTTTCTTGTTTTCCTTTTGCTCCTTCTGTTTATCTGCATTTATTTTCTCAGAGTTAACTGTCCCAGCCTGAATGTTGCTATCCCCCTCTCCTTGACCATCTGCAGTTCTCTTGCCCTGGCTGTGCTCCGTGTTTTCGTGTCCTTTGCTCCAGTAGCAACTCTTGAAAGGCTAACATTTATTTGTTTATAAATTTTCTCATTTGTTTAGCAACTTAATTGCCTGCTGGAGAAGCTATTTTAGATTGTGGTAAGTCTTAATACCATTTGCAAGTTTAACCCATACATGCAAATAAATTTGACTGAATTTGGTAAAAATGACTAAGTTTCAATAATCTGTTGGCATTTTTGTATCTTTGGCTATTAGATTTAGTTCTGAATAAAGAGTAAGAACTCCCGACTTATATAAGAATTCAAGTAGGTTTTAAACTCTCTTAAAAATATTTAACAGAAATCAATGAAGGTTATCTTTGCACTTTTATCTACCTAACATTCGGTTATATTTTGGGAATTTAAATCCATCAACTGTTTCCTAGCAGACTTGGGTTTATCACAGATGTAACGGGTGAAAAGCAAGAGTCTTCTTTTGTCTTCAACGCACTAATTTGAACACATTGTTATGAGGTGCTATGAACAAATGACAACCTTAGGTTGAGCAAACATTAACGTGAACTGTGCAATGTGAGTTATTTTAGGCTACTTGCAACATACAGCAATGGCAACCAATATGACTAACGGTTTTCTTAATCTCAATGATTGCCCTCTACAAATCTAATTTTGCCATCCAAATTTAGTCAGACTTTGTTTATTAACTTCTGGGAGCCCATCTGGCTAATATTAGCCTTCCAGGACTATCTGGATAGGCCATATACCATGCTGTAGGGTGACAATTTTCTTCTCAGGGTATGACTTACCTGTTTTGAAAACTTAGAGCAGAGGAAACCTGTGAAGAATACTGGGAATATCTTTCTTTTGCCAAAGATCAACCACTCCCATGATCTTTGTACCCATTTGAACAGGTCAACAATTGAACAGGAATTCTCCATTGCTCCATCCAGGTTACAGGGACTCACTGAAGTACCACCATATGCCAGAGTGAGTTAGGGCAGGGATATAACTATGTAAGGATAGTGCCAGACATTGTGGCATTAAGGGTGAAGTCTATCTGTGAAAATCTCTTGAATAAGTAACAGATTTCCAACAACTATGAATTAATTTCACAAATATTTATGAAGCTCTGCTGTAGGTCAGACACTGGTTATGCTCTGCATCCAAGATGGATCAGTAAACACAGTGTTCATTCTTCTTGGCCTCCTGAAAATAGAACACTTAAGTGACGCATATTTGGCATTAAATATAAAGCTCTTCGTAATTATCTCCAATTTGTTTCGCTTACTGCTGTTGGATCGAACTCTCTAAGGCTGGAATCTGATTACGTCACTCCCCTTGCTTAAAAACCCTGAGTGACATTACCATTGCCTAAGGAGCAAAGAACAGAGTCCTTGGTCCAGCTTTGTACTCTGACCTTAGATTCTGTTTCCTGTCTTTCCTCCTCAAGTGTCTTTGATCGGAGCCAAACAAGAGGGCAGCACTCGATGACCTCCCCAGACAGCTTGTGCCTCTAGGCCTTTGTTCTTTAGCTCACATGGCCCCTCCGTACTCTTCTCTGCCCCACCTGTCCTTTGGTCTTCTTCCTTAGATGTCAATGCCCCTCTCAAGTACAGGGTGCTGCTTTTAAGGACAGGCTCTCCACATGAACCCCAACTTTCTCGTGAAGCACTAGAGTCAGGGAGAATTGTATCCCAAACCCTGTGAAGACATCTGAGGTAGTGCTTGTCTCCAGATAGTTTAAATGGGGATTAGGATTAGGTCACCAGTTTCACTTCTGCCCATTTACATCCACGTGTTCACATAAAACATTTTAGACTTATTTTCTACTTGTAAAGCCTCCACAGAAGTGCAGTCAAAGCTATGACCTCTGCGTTAGACTGAACCCCAACTGACAGGATTCGTCTACAAGTCCTTTCCGGGTTAAACAAGAGCACCAGCCTCTGTAGCCACCATTTCTGCTCTACAAGGCCAAGTTGGCAGTATTGGCTTCTCTGGTTCTAGTCAATGAATCCCGAGGGCTCCTGGACATGGGCTGTAGTTTCTACCATTTCTTTTGCCCCTGCTCTCCTAGCTTTACCCAAGGGATTTGGTCTGACAAGTGTCTCCACTTCTGTCATTGACCTACCCCACCAGCAATGTTGATGGTTCTATTTTTAAAGCTGGGATGCACTATTATTCTGAGTATGTGATTTTGAGTCTACATAGGGAACCCAAGAGTATGGTGGCCTCATCCTTCAGAACCCAGTCATCCATTTACTGCAGTGATCAACTTGAGGGGGCACTGCCCTGTGCTAGGATGGGTTGCTTCTGTTTAAGGACAGTTTCCAACCTGAGCTGGGGCTGCCACTGCTATTCTTAATGGAATTATCTTGAGCATTATTCAACATTCCTTGGCATTGTTTTGCCTGAAACTTTGAAACACAAAGTTTTTAATTCAACTAGCTGTGCCTCAGATGCTAGGCTGGACTGAGAATGTTCCATCAGACGGTCCTAGTACCATAAGGCTAGCCCCATTACTTCTCTGTTGTAGATGAGTGAACCCAGGATCTAAAAGTTATCTTGTCCAAGGTGACCAGATGACTAAATAGTGGAGCTGGGCTTGAAAGTCCCTGTCTTTTTGATTGGGCCACAGAGCTCAGGTTCCCTTTCTTGTTTCATGAGGCTTCCTACCTCATTAGGATGATGCCACAACCTAGAGTCAAAGCTGACTTTAGGGTCCCACACAACATTTGGCATTACTTGAAGCTGGCATCTAATGATTAACTGACAGGCAGTTCCTAACACTGCCAGTGTCAGTAACCGGCTGTAAGATTTGTGAGACCTGAATGCTAAAAGGCACCTCTCTGAGTATGCTGTGCTTGACCCTCCTTCCTAACTCCAAGTACAGAGGGAAAAAAGAGTACTTTTACAACTTCATTTTCTAAGTGACTCAGACATCTTTGGGGGCTTCTTATTTTGTCTGTTTTCTTGAGCCCTCTAAGGACTAACATGCTGGAGAATGACGGTGATTGTTTCCAGATGTTGAGCTTTGATTGCAAGGCGAGTAGGAACAGCCAAGCAGCGGTGAGGCTGGCCTTGCTGAGTGGAAAATATTCAGACACCAGCAGGGAGCCCTGCCAAGCCTCTTGCGATGTTTTATTTGTATTGATATGTGCTTGGCTCAGAGCAGCTCAGCCTGAGGTTTTGAGGCTGATTAGAATGACTAGGCAAAAGGACTTGGGTGTTCTCTCTTTTCTCTATGGGCCCTTAGTATTGAACAGATTAATTATAGAATCAATTATGCATTTAGATATGAGATTGAAAAAAACGCACCTTTTAGGAATATACTATATTAAGTATCTTAAATTGAATAAATTGAGAGAAAAACAAAAAAGCGAAAAGAAATTCTGAGTGTTGAAAGAAAATTTTCTCTTCTTAAAGGCCTCTTGTAACTTGAGGAAGCCATAGATTCACGACAAAATTGTATTAATTTGAAATTTTCATCTTTTGCTCTGAAAAACATGATTTACGAGTTTCTGTTATATTATGGAAATTCCTGGCCTTCACAAGGATATGCTTGGATTTCTTGCAGCAATAACTGCTCTGCAGGCCTTCCCATCTCTCTGAGTTTCTAAGGAGGAGGACATCTTCCCCTGCCATCCCACCAGCTCTGTTCAAAGACCCTTTATCCACACCCTCATCAATACACACTGTTTTCATCCTTTTGTAGCTATTCTGGATAGAGTGAGATGATATTTTATTGCATTTTTTTTAAGAAATTTTGATGTTTAGTAAGACAGTCATGAATTTAAGCACAGGAATTGAGAGAGAGGAGGGAGGGAGAGAGAGAGAGAGAGAGAGAGAGAGAGAGAGAGAGAGAGAGAGAGAGAGAGAGAGAGAGAGAGACGGAGACACAGAGAGAGACATAGTGAGAATTACACAGCAAAGGTGTGTATGGGATTCTTAAAAGAGTCATGCAACATTGTCTAACTGCTAATTGACACTGCTAAGTATCTTAAAAGTAGATCTGACTTTGGAGGTTTCTGAAGTGTGGCTGCTAAGGGATTTTTAATCTCACCCTAGTCTTCCCCTTTCCTTTGCCCTCTCCCCTCCCCAACCCTCCCCTCCCTTCCCCTCCCCTCTTTTACCTTCCCCTCCCCTTCCCTCTCCTCCCCTTTTATCCCCTCCCCTTTTTTTCTTCCCTTCCCTTCCCCTCCCCTATTCTCTCTTCTCCCCTCTTGCCTCCCCTCCCCTCTCCCCTCCCCTCTCTTCTCCCCTTCCCTCTCCTCTCCCCTCCCCTCTCCCCTCTTGCCTCCCCTTCCCTCTCCTCCCTCCCCTCTCCTCTCCCCTCCCCTCTCCCCTCCCCTTCCCTCTCCTCCCTCCCCTCTCCCCTCCCCTCTCCTCCTCTCCCCTCCCTTCCTCTCTCCTCCTTTCCCCTCCCCTCCCCTTCCCTTCTCTCCCCTCCCCTCTGCTTTCTTTTTCTGTGGTAATAAATGCCCAAGCTAGCTGCTAGGGGCATTGGAGAGGGTTAGAGTCTGATGAAACAGGTCACACAGTCCAAGGAATCCTCTCTGCACTGGGTCACAAGAGGTTGAAGCGTCTATTTTGACTGTAAACAGGGTCCAAATCTTGTTTGTGAGAGTCTCAGAAAGTCACAAGTTTACAGTTGAGAAACGAATAAGGTTATACTCAAAGGTCACATATATTTAGACCTTACGCATGGTTCAATGCCTTTTACATGCTTACTTGAAAAAAATCTTGAGAAAAAGTATGGTTTTCTTTATGTACAATTGCCAAAGCAAATTTTGTTAGTTGTGTGAAAATCCCTGCCTCTCAACTGCTGAGAGACTTTAATCTGAGTCTTGGATGAGCTATTTCTTTGGTTTTTTTTGAGACAGGGTTTCTCTGTGGAGTCCTGGCTGTCCTGGAACTTACTCTGTAGACCAGACTGGCCTTGAACTCAGAAATCCACCTGCCTCTGCCTCCCAAGTGCTGGGATTACAGGTATGCGCCACCATGCCCGGAATGAACTATTTCTTTACTGATTAAAATTCAACTATTATCCTTCCTATAGCCAATTCATTTACTATTGTTCAATACTGACTCAGTTTCCCTCCCTGAGACTTGGATATAATCTTAAGGGAGTATGCAGACTGAAAGTCATTTTCCACTGTTGAGCAACTGCAAAGGCTCATCCTATGCAGGAATCCAAAGTCTTGACCTCTGACCTAAGGGGACCGTAGAGAGTCTAAATGTGGAGACTGAGAGTCGGCACCTGGTAGGAACCTGACAAAGAGGGCGTCGTTACCTGGGGGCATCAAACCATATAGATAATAAGCAGGCAGTAGTTTTTATGACTAATTTTAAGATTTGTATCCAAAACAGCAGTTTTTCTACAATGATGTACCTAAGAACCATTGTGTTATCCAATCATTATAACTTAAGGCAGATTCTGACAGATCTGAGAATGTAAATCTTGGAGGACTAACCTTTGCCCCATTTGTTAGGTCGATATAGAAGGGCATTCTATCTTGTTAATGGCAGAGTTCTCCTACTGCAAGGACAGCCATTATCAGATGGTTATCCTCATTATAATAACTTCTGCATATAGCAATGGAACCCTCTGACTTTATTTAAAAAAATTGATACCAATGGTTATACGTTGAGTATGTAAGTAAAGCCCAGATGAGTTCCAAAAATTAACTTAGGGGTGGCACAGACCGAAAGGACAAGGTGACTGAGATTGTTAACTGTGAGGGATACTGAGAGCTCCCTAGAGAAATGATAATGAAGCGATTTAAGTTATAAAGATTTATACATGGGAAGCAGGTTTGTAAACAGAGGTTAGGTGTCCTCATTTCCCTTGTTTCCTGATCCCGGAAAGGATTGATCTAGCATTGGAGGGGAATATAAGGACAGAGAAAAAAGAGGGAGGTGATTGGAGAATGGGTGGAGAGAAGAAGGTTTATGGGACATATGGGGAGAGGGGATCTGGGAAAGGGGAAATCATTTGGAATGTAAACAAAGAATATAGAAAATAAAAATATTAAAAAAATGGATCAATTCGCAATCTTCTGCATGCTGACCTCCAGTTGAACCAGCACCATTTATTGAAAAGGCTATTTTTTTCCACTGGATGTTTTCTGCTCCTTTGTCGAAGATCAAGTGACCATAGGTGTGTGGATTCATTTCTGGGTCTTCAATTAAGGACCTCCACATAAAACCAGACACACTGAAACTAATAGAAAAGAAACTGGGGAAAACCCTTGAGGACATGGGCACAGGAGAAAAGTTCCTGAACAGAACAACAATAGCTTATGCTCTAAGATCAAGAATTAACAAATGGGACCTCATAAAATTACAAAGTTTCTGTAAGGCAAAGGACACGGTCAAAAAGACAAAATGGCAACCAACAAACTGGGAAAAGATCTTCACCAACCCTACGTCCGATAGAGGGCTAATATCCAATATATACAAAGAACTCAAGAAGATAGACTCCAGGGAAAAAAATAACTCTATTAAAAAATGGGGTGCAGATCTAAACAAAGAATTTTCACCTGAAGAAATTCGGATTGGCTGAGAAGCACCTTAAGAAATGCTCAACATCATTAGTCATTAGGGAAATGCAGATCAAAACAACCCTGAGATTTCACCTCACACCAGTCAGAATGGCTAAGGTTAAAAACTCAGGTTGGCAAGGGTGTGGAGAACTAGGAACACTCCTTCACTGCTGGTGGGATTGCAAGAAGGTACAACCACTCTGGACATCAGTCTGGAGGTTCCTCAGAAAACTGAACGTGACACTACCGGAGGACCCTGCTATACCTCTCCTGGGCATATACCCAAAGGATTCCCCAGCATGCAAAAAAGACACATGCTCCATTATGTTCATAGAAGCCTTATCTATAATAGCCAGAAGCTGGAAAGTACCCAGATGTCCCTCAAAGGAGGAATGGATACAGAAAATGTGGTATATTTACACAATGGAATACTACTCAGCAATTAAAAGCAATGAATTCATGAAATTTGTAGGCAAATGGTTGGAACTGGAAAATATCATCCTAAGTGAGGTAACCCAATCACAAAAGAATATACATGGAATGCAATCACTGATAAGTGGATATTAACTAGCCCAGAAGCACTGAATACCCAAGACGCAGTTAGCATAACAAATGACTCCCATGAAGAAGGAAGGAGAGGGCCCTGATCCTGGAAAGGCCTGATCCAGCATTGTAGGGGATTACCAGGACAGAGAAAAAGGAGGGAGGGGATTGGAGAATGGATGCAGAGAAGGCTTATGGGACATATGGGGAGGGGAGAAAGGGGAAAGCATTTTGGAATGTAAACAAAGAATTTAGAAAAGAAAAAAAAGAAAAGGGAAGTAAAGAGAAATAAAAACACTTTGTGATAAAATTAAAGATTTACATGGAAAAAAAGAGAGAAAAAAGAAGAGTTTTAAACTCTTTAAAAAAACCCTTTGTAGCTACGAGGGACCTTATCCCCAGGGTCTTCCTTTTTAAGTTTGGAGCAGGATCTCATATGAACAGCTGGCTTCCAGCTCTTTGTGTATCTAAAAATGACTTAGAACTTCTACCTCTGCTTTCTGACTCTGCCTTCCAAATGCTGGCCATCACCACACTCAGCTTTGTGGGCTGCTTAGGAACGAACCCAGGGCATCGTGCGTGCCTGGCAAGTGCTCTACCAATGGAACCACATCCCCAGAACTCATTCCTGATGTTCCAGGGGCAACAGTGTTCCAGAAGTCATCCCAGATAAGTCCCTAAGAATGTCCGCAGCAGCAGCAGAGGCAGGAGATACCGCTCTACAAGGCTGCCTGTGGTAGTCTAGCCCCTTTCAGAAAACTCTCTCCAGATGAAGCTGGGAATCCCTGGCTTTGTTACAGAAAAGAGTTTCAGGACTCCAGTGTGGTAATAATTTGCATTATTGTGATAGTGAAGTCAACCATTTGTCATACATAATGCACATGTACATTGTATAATATTTGGTTTAGGACAAAAATATTTATTTCATTGACAATTTGTCTCTTGGGTGAAAACAATTAAAACCTTTCTCTGCCCCTGAAGAGATCCATCACAAATCATCTGTAGCGACCAGTGCAACTCTAATTTGGTACCCATTACACAACCCTTCCCTGACACTGCCTTTACTGCTCCCAGTCTTCGTAGCTAATGGTATATATGCAACTAAGACATTAGTATTTTAATGATACAAATGAGGCCATATGTGATAGCACACACATTTGGTGTTTTTTAAAAATGTCTGCCATATTTTACTGAACAGTAGTCTCCTGTTTCCATGATGTGGCAAATCACTGGATTTCATGCTTTTTATGTCCAAGTCACATTTTCTTATACATGGGCACTGTCATGACGTCATAAACACTTTCTTGGCCAATGTGAGTAAGATGAAGGAAAGCAGGAGCGACAATGCTCCATTAGCTTGCTATTTCCTTCCATAAATACCAAGCAGTAGAATTGTCAGATTGTGCAGCAGTTTTATTTTTAATATTTGAGGGGCTTCCACAGTTTTCCATGTACTTATTTCCCTTTTTATTTTTTTGCCAACAGTATAGAAGGGTTCATGAGCGAAACAAGAACAGTAGGCATGCCAAAATAGATGAGGACTCAGCCCCACACAAAGACCAGTAGGCATCTACAGAATGTGGAGAGCAGGGGAAATGGAATGAGGACACCAGCTGCTTATCCAAGACCAAATGGCCAGCCCTGAACACATGCACATAAGGAGCTTTATGGAGCATGTTGTATTTAGTAATATACATGAATGTATATAAAGGTATGTAAAAACAATGAAAGGAAGAGGCCTCTTTCAATGAATTTGAGAGAGAACAGGGAAGTGTAGACGGGAAGA
This sequence comes from Apodemus sylvaticus, assembly GCF_947179515.1. Classification (NCBI taxonomy): domain Eukaryota; kingdom Metazoa; phylum Chordata; class Mammalia; order Rodentia; family Muridae; genus Apodemus; species Apodemus sylvaticus. Next base: position 8,740,645 of record NC_067475.1, read on the forward strand.
TTCGAAGGGAGGAGAGGAAGGGAGAAATGATGTAACTATATCATATTCTAACAAAAAACAAAGGAAAAATACATCAGACAATCTCCATTCGCTTTGGGAACACATTCTTTAACCAGTTGCAGTGTGTTTTCTGTGTGTGTCTTAGTTTGCAAAAGCATAACAAAGAACAGTGTGTGTTCACAGGCATCATTTGCATCTAGCAATTTTGTAGAGGAAACTCCTGAAATTTGCCAGTTTGGTTCCTATATTTCTATTCCATGAGAAAAAAATTAGAAGAGAGGAAGAAAACTGTGTGCTACCAATCAAGACATTAAAAATTAGAAGAGGAAGAAATTATGTGTTACCAATCAAGGCATCCAGTTGTCAGGGTGATGTTTCTGTCACTCCTCTGCCACTTACAGTCTCAATGTTTGGAGAACAATACCGTGTATTATTACTATAGAAGCGGGAGGTTGTTCGTTGGTTTTACTTTGTTGGAATAGTGGTTAGCAGATCCCACCTTTTGGGGTTTCATTTTAAAGACTTTTAAATAACTTTGGTTCCATCAATAAATAATCTCATTAGAAATAATGTCACAAATGTAAGCAATGAACAACGAGACTGAGACTGAGGGGAACTGCTGAGCAGACTGCCTCATGCCTCAGTTTACTCATCTGTAAAGTAATGAAACCAATGTGTCCATTTCAGAATTGTGATGAGAAATCCATGCATAATTAGGTCAGAGAAAGCCTCTCCAAATGTGGAGAATCTTTGTCTCTCTGTGTGTATGTGCACTTATATAAGAAGCCACACGTCCTCAGTTATCATGTTCTGCACAGAGATTCTTTGTCACTTTCCTGTGCATATACAAGACCAGCTGGCTTGCAAACTTCTGGGAATTCTGTTTCCCCCACCTTATTTCTCACCATAAGTTGGGACCACAAACACGTGATATTGTATTCAGATTTACATGAGTCCTGGGAATTTGAACTCAGTTACACTTGCATGCAAATGCAAAGGGGTAAGTTCTCTTCTTGGACTAAGTTGGAGAATGTTTAAGGCATAATAAAGTTGTTACATAGGTTGTTTTTGTGGGTGTGTGTTTGTGTTCATGTACTTGTACATGTGTGTGCATATGCATGTGTAGATCAGAGGTCTACCCTGGGTGTCATTTTTCATGAACTGTCTAGTTAGCCTCTTGCTTTTGTTTTTGAAGCAGAATTGAGAGCTGGAACTCACTGATTAGATAAGGTTGGGTGTCCAGCAAAGCCAAGCGATCTGCCTGTCTCTACCTCTGCAGCACAGATACTATAAGATTACTTGATAAGTTGGCATTGCTCTATAGGAACTGTGCTACTTTTTATATTGTTGGAACTACCAACAGCTTTCTACAAACACATATATGTAGGGGTCGTCAACACATTGTCTTGGGGTGTCAAGAGACATCTCTTGGTCTAGATCATAAGCTAAGAGACATGGCCCTCCATCCATGTGGGAAGCCACTTCCATGACATCATTAGTCCTGTCTTCTTCACAATGCCAGTCACTTGGTTGGTAGTCACTGGCTCACCTCTCATCCTTTAAGATGGCGAAGATGATAACTGCATAAAATCCAGCGTGTGAAAGAAGCAGCAGCTTGCCATTTTCCTGTGGGACAGTTCGCCTTGAGTTTTGTTTTAGAAGTATCTGCATTCTGCCTCTCACCATGAAGAGGAGGCACAGCTGGATGGTTCATAGACGCAATGGAATTGTGAAAACATGAAACAGAATATAAAAATGCTGACAATGTAGATTCTTGTAGACGATCAGTCTCTTACCATGTAGATAACTTGGAGCTGAGGTCACTGCCACTTCAAATATCTCAAGATGAAGACTTAAAAGTACAGTCTAAATGCATGTAGCTTTCCCATGCACATAAAGCGGTGTCAAAGACAAAATGCAATTTTATCTTCAACAGGATTAATAAAGCTTATTCTATAGCCAAATATGAATGACCATTGGGAATACAGATATTTAGGTTGCTCTGAATACCACGTTCTACCCAGGCAACAATTTTATGAAGTATTTATACTAACAATGAAGAGAGTAATAAATCAAAATGTTCTCAAATCCATTGGTGTGTATAGCAGCTAGGCAGGTAGCAGCAAAGTGGAAAACCTCTGCTATAGGTCTCAAATGCTGTTTCATAATAGTCTTAGATTTTGGGTTGGTAGCAAGCAGGGGTCTGCTAATATATTTGAAAGAGTTTGCCTAGTAATCTCAAGATGGTAGGTCTCCATACACAGGTGGGCAGTACATGATTAGTTAGGGAGTAAGAAAACTCAAGAACTTTGTGGACCTGCAACATTTAACCTCTCTGTGATTACTGAAGTTCTAAAAGACAATCAATCATCTCTGTAGAATGCTTAGTGTGGACAAGACTTCTTCAGGAACATTGATTAACAATTGGAAATTGTGGGTTACATTCTAAGTGAGTTACCATTGTATATTCAATCAACTAAACCTAGTTATATTAGCTTATGTCTGTGTACCTTTAATTTAGAGTTTTAAAAATGAACAATATTTTAAAGTCTTTGAATAAGTCAATTAACTTCCATGTTTTCTGTAGGAGCTCTACAGAAAGTTAAAGCCAACTAAAACGGTTAAAGGAGTAAGCAGGAGTCTAACAACTGTTCTGTCGAAAGTGGCACCTCTGTTTACTCTGCTATCTGATCCTAGACAGAACTAAATGGATTTACAAATTTTCCAAAATAAACACAGACTGAAAAATAAAATCACCTCCAGGCCTAGTAAAAGCCAAAGATGTCCAGCTTCATAGGTAATTGTTTTGGAAATTTGTGTTTCTAAATTGGGGGGTGGGTGGGCAAAATGCCAACGCCATCCCAACCATAGCTAAATAAAAACAGCTGCTGAAGAATGAGCTGATTTTGGCAAAAGGAAGTGAGTTGCAACACTTGAGAGGGCTGGGGGAGAACTCAGACCGACATCTGAAGAAGCGTGTATGTCTCCATTTTGTTAGCAAGTTGCTTTAGCCAGAAAGCTGTACAAAGGATGCTGTACGCAGATGCTTATTATTGTTGACCCAAGTAGATTGCCAGTCTCTTAATTCAACCATGTTCTCTGAAAATCGAAACAAAGTCAAACTAACCAACTGACAAAAAGTTGGGGTCTGAATGTGGTTGCTTTGTAAGCACTGTCATTTTCCACTGAAGAGTAGTCTATCCAATTAGGTATTATTACTTATTTTTTCATCAATTAAATTAATTTTACTGACACATTAATAGTTCTTACAAGAGGAGAGTTGTCTAATAGACTATTAAAGCCTTTCTAGAGAGCAATTGGAAAATACTATCAAAATCCTTGATGTCGATGGCATGGTGGTTCATACCTATAATTCCTGCACTTGGGAGACTGAGGTGGGCAGTTCAAGGCCAGCCTGGGCTACTAAGATCTGTCTCATGCAAACAACAACAATTTAATGCAGCCACATCTTTACCTCAGGGGTTTCCTTAATGGGATTATCCAAAGAAAATAATCAGAGATTAGGACAAAAACTGCCAACTCTATATCAACTAATGAGGAAATAGTTTTTTAAGAAGATGGATTTGTACAGGAAAATATTTTGTCACAATATTCTAGAAAAGATTTATGTATACATGAAGATATACAATGAGTTTCTGAAAACAATTTCTGAACATAAGAAATAATGATAATATTATCTTACATTGTTAACATTCAGACTTCTGACGAGAAAGAGAATACAAAGATAGTAGTATTTAAATAAAAGAAAAATGAATAAAGAGGCCAGGGGGGAGTTGATGGGTTATGAACTACAATAAGAGAGATAACACTGAAAATGTGCCTTTTGTCTTTTATAATAACTCTGTACTGGGGTTTGGAGCTTGGGCAGAAGACCTCTTTGAGTAGACTTAAAGTTATGAATTCATCTGTGTAGTTATTAAACATACTTTCTTGTGTGTATGCATGTGGAATTATATATATATATATATAATATTCACATTTGCACATATGTGCATGTGTAGACTAGAGATGGATATCATCTTCCTCAGTTGCTTCTCTACTTTAATTTTTTAATAGAATTTTTATTGATTTTGGGGGGAATTTCACATTGTGAACCTGAGCACACTCACTTTCCAGTAATCCCAGTTCCCCTCCCCCAGGAGAGAAGGAGGAGGAGGAGGAAGAAGAAGGAGGAGGAGGAGAAGAAGAAAGAAGGAAAAGGAAGAAGGAAGAAGAAGACGAAGAGGAAGACGAAGGCGAAGGCGAAGAAGAAGAAGAAGAAGAAGAAGAAGAAGAAGAAGAAGAAGAAGAAGAAGAAAAAGAAGAAGAAGAAGAAGAAGAAGAAGAAGAAGAAGAAGAAAACAAAAAGTTCAATTTGTATTCCCCATATCCTCATTGGAGTATGGTCAAACTGGTGGTGGCCAATCCCTTAAATAAAAGTGAGTCCTTCCCCACCTGACCCCTGCCAGAAACCATCAATTTGTGGAGAGCTACACTTTAGCAACCTTTCACAATTTTTAAGAGTTCTCTTTGATGGCTTTCTGTCTAGGCTGTTACCTTTGTCAGTGAGTGGGGTGGGGAGGGGGGCTAGGAGTTGTCACAGTTCTGTGGCTCTCTTTCTCAACAGTGAACTCACAGCCATCCATACCACTGCAAAACAGTCTTCAGGAACATGAATCATGCATGGACTTACACATGGTTTCTGGTCACAGTATAGGCCACAGACATTCACATGATCTCTGGTGTCAGGACAAGCTACAGACTTCAGTCTGGTCTCTGTTGGTTGTACAGACCACAGACATCTACACGACCTTCTGCCACTTACACATGGTTTCTGGTCACAGTATGGGCCACTGGATACTGTCATAATCCTCAGTGAAATCACAGGCCACTTCCATCAACACGGCTTGAATCAGCACAGCACATGAACATGAACATGACTTTAGGCTGCAGCACAGATCACAGTCTTCTGCATGACTTTTGTTGGTAAAAAGGGTCATGAATATCAACACAGACCCCAAACTTCAGTGTGTGTGTGTGTGTGTGTGTGTGTACAGGTGTACGTATGTGTGTGTGTGTGTGTGTGTGTGTGTGTACAGGTGTACGTGTGTGTGTGTATGTGTGTGTTGTGTGTAGGAATTTATGTGTATCATGTGTGTTCAGGATCTGATAGAGACCAGGACAGGATCTCTTGGAACCAGAGTTACAGATGGTCGTGAGCAGCCATGCGGGTTTGGAAATTAAACGTGAAGTCCTTTGGAAGAGCAGTACGTGCTATTGATTACTGAGCCCTCAGGCTAGCTCCTCTGCCTTAAGTTTTGACAGACAGTTCTCATTGAACCTGGAGTTTATTTACTTGATGTGGTTGGATGTCCATACAAGTGGACATCTGAGGGATCTGCCTACCTCCACCTTCTTAGAATGGGGGCTACAGATGTATGTCACCATGTCATGTGACTGGGTGCTGAGGACCTGGCTGAGGTTTGCAAGCTTGTGTGGCAAGAACCTCGCCGATGAGTCATCTATCCAGTCCTGGGCCCAGACTGTTCCTTGGAACAGATCAGCGAAAACAACCAAACGATGGATTAGACAGAATATGTTTTAAGTATTACATACATTTCTCTATCTAGTGTGTACATGTGTATGTGCACAGGCATGCAAGTGCCACAGCATGCATGGAGAGGTCAGAGGGCAATTTTATGGGCTTGGTTTATTTCTTTCTGTCTTTTAGGTGGGCTCTGGAGATTGAATTCAGGTCATCAGCCTTGTGCAGCAAGTGTCTTTACCCACTGAGGCACCCCACTAGCCCTACAATATTTTGATAAATGAAATTTCCCCAGTGATCAGTTTACTGTAAGGGACATTATATCAGTGTTTCATCTCATTTTGCCTTTTTAACACTAAGTGATTTTTTTCTTTTTTTTTTATTCGATATAATTTATTTACATTTCAAATGATTTCCCCTTTTCTAGCCCCCCACTCCCCGAAAGTCCCTTAAGTCCCCTTCTCTTTCCCTGTCCTCCCACCCACCCCTTCCCACTTCCCTGTTCTGGTTTTGCCGAATACTGTTTCACTGAGTCTCTCCAGAACCAGGGGCCAGTCCTCCTTTCTCCTTGTACCTCATTTGATGTGTGGATTATGTTTTGGGTATTCCAGTTTTCTAGGTTAATAACCACTTATTAGTGAGTGCATACCATGATTCACCTTTTGAGTCTGGGTTACCTCACTTAGTATGATGTTCTCTAGCTCCATCCATTTGCCTAAGAATTTCATGAATTCATTGTTTCTAATGGCTGAATAGTACTCCATTGTGTAGATATACCACATTTTTTGTATCCACTCTTCTGTTGAGGGATACCTGGGTTCTTTCCAGCATCTGGCAATTATAAATAGGGCTGCTATGAACATAGTAGAGCATGTATCCTTATTACATGGTGGGGAATCCTCTGGGTATATGCCCAGGAGTGGTATAGCAGGATCTTCTGGAAGTGAGGTGCCCAGTTTTCGGAGGAACCGCCAGAGTGATTTCCAGAGTGGTTGTACCAATTTGCAGCCCCACCAGCAGTGGAGGAGTGTTCCTCTTTCTCCACACCCTCTCCAACACCTGCTGTCTCCTGAATTTTTAATCTTAGCCATTCTGACTGGTGTAAGATGAAATCTCAGGGTTGTTTTGATTTGCATTTCCCTAATGACTAATGAAGTTGAGCATTTTTTAAGATGCTTCTCCGCCATCCGAAGTTCTTCAGGTGTGAATTCTTTGTTTAACTCTGTACCCCATTTTTTAATAGGGTTGTTCGGTTTTCTGGAGTCTAACTTCTTGAGTTCTTTATATATATTGGATATTAGCCCTCTATCTGATGTAGGATTGGTGAAGATCTTTTCCCAATTTGTTGGTTGCCGATTTGTCCTCTTGATGGTGTCCTTTGCCTTACAGAAGCTTTGTAATTTTATGAGGTCCCATTTGTCAATTCTTGCTCTTAGAGCATACGCTATTGGTGTTCTGATCAGAAACTTTCTCCCTGTACCGATGTCCTCAAGGGTCTTCCCCAGTTTTTTTTCTATTAGCTTCAGAGTGTCTGGCTTTATGTGGAGGTCCTTGATCCATTTGGATTTGAGCTTAGTACAAGGAGACAAGGATGGATCAATTCGCATTCTTCTGCATGCTGACCTCCAGTTGAACCAGCACCATTTGTTGAAAAGGCTATCTTTTTTCCATTGGATGTTTTCAGCCTCTTTGTCGAGGATCAAGTGGCCATAGGTGTGTGGGTTCATTTCTGGATCTTCAATCCTGTTCCATTGATCCTCCTGCCTGTCACTGTACCAATACCATGCAGTTTTTAACACTATTGCTCTGTAGTATTGCTTGAGGTCAGGGATACTGATTCCCCCAGATTTTCTTTTGTTGCTGAGAATAGTTTTAGCTATCCTGGGTTTTTTGTTGTTCCAGATGAATTTGATAATTGCTCTTTCTAACTCTGAAGAATTGAGTTGGGATTTTGATGGGTATTGCATTGAATCTGTATATTGCTTTAGGCAAAATGGGCATTTTAACTATATTGATTCTACCGATCCATGAGCATGGGAGGTTTTCCCATTTTTTAAGGTCTTCTTCCATTTCCTTCTTCAGAGTCTTGAAGTTCTTGTCATACAGATCTTTCACATGTTTGGTAAGAGTCACCCCAAGATACTTTATATTGTTTGTGGCTATTGTGAAGGGGGTCATTTCCCTAATTTCTTTCTCAGCCTGCTTATCCTTTGAGTATAGGAAGGCCACTGATTTGCTTGTGTTGATTTTATAACCTGCTACTTTGCTGAAGTTGTTTATCAGCTGTAGGAGCTCTCTAGTGGAGTTTTTTGGGTCACTTAGGTAGACTATCATGTTGTCTGCAAAAAATGAAAGTTTGACTTCTTCCTTTCCAATTTGTATCCCTTTGACCTCCTTATGTTGTCGAATTGCCCAAGCTAGTACCTCAAGTACAATATTGAAAAGATAAGGAGAAAGGGGGCAGCCTTGTCTGGTCCCTGATTTCAGTGGGATTGCTTCAAGTTTCTCTCCATTTAGTTTGATGCTGGCTACCGGTTTGCTGTATATTGCTTTTACTATGTTTAGGTATGGGCCTTGAATTCCTGTTCTCTCCAAGACTTTAAGCATGAAAGGATGCTGAATTTTGTCAAATGCTTTTTCAGCATCCAATGAAATGACCATGTGGTTTTGTTCTTTGAGTTTGTTTATGTAGTGGATTGCATTGATGGATTTCCGTATATTGAACCAACCCTGCATTCCCGGGATAAAGCCTACTTGATCATGGTGTATGATCGTTTTGATGTGTTCTTGGATTCGGTTGGCAAGAATTTTATTGAGTATTTTTGCATCGATGTTCATAAGGGAAATTGCTCTGAAGTTCTCTTTCTTTGTTGGATCTTTGTGTGGCTTTGGTATCAGCGTAATTGTGGCTTCGTAGAAGGAATTGGGTAGTGTTCCTTCTGTTTCTATTTTGTGGAATAGTTTGAAGAGTATTGGTGTTAACTCTTCTTTGAAGGTCTGGTAGAATTCTGCACTGAAACCATCTGGTCCTGTGCTTTTTTTGGTTGGAAGACTTTCTATGACTCCTTCTATTTCTTTAGGCTTTATGGGACTGTTTAGATGGTCTAGTTGGTCCTGATTTAATTTTGGTATTTGGTATCTGTCAAGGAAATTGTCCATTTCCTCCAGATTCTCCAGTTGTGTTGAGTACAGGCTCTTGTAGTAGGATCTGATGATTTTTTGGATTTCCTCAGTTTCCGTTGTTATATCTCCCTTTTCATTTCTAAGTTTGTTAATTTGGATACTTTCTCTGTGCCCTTTGGTCAGTCTGGCTAAGGGTTTATCTATCTTGTTGATTTTCTCAAAGTACCAGCTCCTGGTTTTGTTGATTTTTTGTATGGTTCTCTTTGTTTTTACTTGGTTGATTTCGGCCCTGAGTTTGATGATTTCCTGCCTTCTACTCCTCCTGGGTGAAATAGCTTCTTTTTGTTCCAGGGCTTTCAGGTGTGACATTAAGCTGGTAATGTGTGCTCTCTCCATTTTCTTTTTGGAGGCACTCAGGGCTATGAGTTTTCCTCTTAGCACTGCTTTCATTGTGTCCCATAGATTTGGGTATGTTGTGTTTTCATTTTCATTGTGTTCTAAAAAGTCTTTAATTTCTTTCTTTATTTCTTCCTTGACCAAGGTATCATTGAGTAGAATATTGTTCAGTTTCCACGTGTATGTGGGTTTTCTGTCGTTTTTGTTGCTATTGAAGATCACTTTTACTCCATAGTGATCTGATAGGAGGCATGGGATTAGTTCGATCTTCTTATATTTGTTGAGGTCTGCCTTGTGTCCAATTATATGGTCGATTTTGGAGAAGGTACCATGAGGTGCTGAGAAAAAGGTATATTCTTTTGCTTTAGGGTGAAATGTTCTATAAATATCAGTCAAATCCAATTGATCCAAAGCTTCAATTATTTTTACTGTGTCCCTGTTTATTTTCTGTTTTCCCGATCGGCCCATTGAGGAAAGTGGAGTGTTGAAGTCCCCCACAATTATTGTGTTAGGTGCAATGTGCGCTTTGAGCTTTAGTAACGTTTCTTTTACGAATGAGGGTGCCCTTGCATTTGGCGCATAGATGTTCAGAATTTGAAGTTCTTCTTGGTGGATTTTTCCTTTGACCAGCAAGAAATGTCCTTCTGTGTCTCTTTTGATGACTTTAGGTTGAAAGTCAATTTTATCTGATATTAGAATGGCTACTCCTGCTCGTTTCCTGTGACCATTGGCTTGTAAGATTGTCTTCCAGCCTTTTACTCTGAGGTAGTTTTTATCTTTGACACTGAGGTGTGTCTCCTGTATACAGCAAATTGTAGGGTCCTGTTGCCTTATCCAGTCTGTTAGTCTATGCCTTTTTATTGGGGAATTGAGACCATTGATGTTAAGAGATATTAGGGAATATTGATTATTACTTCCTGTCATTTTTGATGTTCTTTTTATATTTGAGTGGTTATCTTCTTTTGGGTTTGATGAAGGAAGGTAACTATCTTGCTTTTTCCAGTGTGTAGTTTCCCTCCTTGTATTGGAGTTTTCCTCCTATTATTCTTTGCAGAGCTGGGTTTGTGGAAAGATATTGTGTGAATTTGGTTTTGTCATGGATTATCTTGGTTTCTCCATCTATGGTGAATGAGAGTTTTTCTGGGTATAGTAGTCTTGGCTGACATTTGTGTTCTCTTAGAGTCTGCATGAGATCTGCCCAGGATCTTCTAGCTTTCATGGTCTCTGGTGAGAAGTCTGGTGTGATTCTGATAGGTCTTCCTTTATATGTTGCTTGGCCTTTCTCTCTTACTGCCTTTAATATTCTTTCTTTGTTTAGAGCATTTGGGGTTTTGATTATTATGTGACGTGAGGTATTTCTGCTCAGATCCAGTCTGTTTGGAGTTCTGTAGGCTTCTTGTATATTCATAGGCATCTCTCTTTTTAAGTTAGGAAAGTTTTCTTCCATAATTTTGTTGAAGATATTTGCTGGCCCTTTCTGTTGTAAATCTTCACTCTCATCTATACCTATAATCCTTAGGTTTGGTCTTCTCATTGTATCCTGGATTTCCTGGATGTTCTGGGATACAAGCTTTTTGCATTTTGCATTTTCTTTGACAGTTGAGTCAATGGTTTCTATAGTATCTTCGGCATCTGAGATTCTTTCTTCCATCTCTTGTATTCTGTTGTTTATATTTGCATCTATGGCCCCTGATTTTTTTCTCAAGGTTTTCTATCTCCAAAGTTGTCTCCCTTTGTGATTTCTTAGTTGTTTCTACTTCTGTTTTTAGGTCCAGGATGGTTTTGCTCATTTCCATCATTTGTTTGTCTGTGTTTTCCTGTAATTCTTTAAGAGATTTTTGTGTTTCCTCTTTCATGACTTCTGCCTGTTGACTCAAGTTCTCCTGCATTTCTTTAAGTTTTTTTTGCCTTTCTTCTTTATTGGCTTCTATCTCTTGGGCCTTATTCTCCTGCATTTCTTTAAGTGTTTTTTGTGTTTCCATTAAACGGGTTTCTAGCTTATTCATGTTCCCCTGTATTGCTTTAAGAGATTCATTCATGTCCTTTTTGTGTTCTTCTAGCAGCATCATGAACAGTGATTTTAAATCCAAATCTTGTTTCTCTGGTGTGTTGGCATAACCAGGACTTGCTGATGTTGGAGAGTTTGGTTCAGATGCTGCCATATTGCCTAGATTTCTGTTAGTAGCGTTCCTGCGTTTGCCCTTTGCCATCTTGTTCTCTGGAGCTAATTGGTCTTGTCTCCGGCTGGTGTTACAGCCTCCTGAGAGGCTCTAGGGCTATTTCTGCAACACTGGAGGGCAGGGTTTTCCCTTTTGCAGATTGCTGATGTGCTTTCCTCTTCTTGGGTGCCCTTGCAGCCCTAGTGTTCTTTGCCCCAGATTGTGTCTGTGAGCCAGAAGGTGCCCATTTGCTCCTTCAGGGAGCGCTGAGGCTGTATGCTGCAGGGACCTTTTCTGTGTGCTGATCTCTCTGCTGGGCAGCAGGACTCCCAACCGGGTTGGTGCACACAAGGCTAGCCTAGCTGCTCAGGCCCTGAGTCTAGGCAAAAGCCTGGCAGGCCAATGTTGGAGCAAAGTTCCCCTCAGCTGTGAGTGTTAATTGGGTCTGTCAGGTGGCTAGGATGGTGGCGTGGGTGCGCTCCCTGAGAGTGCTGGGAGAGTCTGCTGGGCTAACGACCTCCTGGCCGGGTCAGCACACAGATGGCCCACCGAGCAGCCCAGGGCCTGGGGGCAGTCCAGGGCCTGACCGTCTGAGACCCCTGCTATGTCCGCCTCGGGCTATGCCTGTTAGTTGGTTTGGTTTTGCCTGCTAGGTCTCTCTGGCTTCCCGTAGGCAAAATGGTGGTGGTGCGCAAACCGGCCCAGATAAACAACCTCCTGGCCGGGTCGGCACACAGATGGCCCACCGAGCAGCCCTGGACCTGGGGGCAGTCCAGGGCCTGACCGTCTGAGACCCCTGCTATGTCCGCCTCGGGCTATGCCTGTTAGCCGGTTTGGTTTTGCCTGCTAGGTCTCTCTGGCTTCCCTTAGGCAAAATGGCGGTGGTGCGCGCGCTGGCCCAGGGGAAAAAAACCTCCTGGCCGTGTTTGCACCCCGGTGGCCCCCCGACCAGCCCAGGGCCTCGGTGCAGGCCAACGCCCGTCGGGCTTAGACCCCCGCGATATTGGTCTCGGGTTATATTTGCGTACCTCAGTCTGATTTCTCTGGCGACCGAGAACCAATATGGAGGCCTCGTAACTGACTGGAGGGAGGCAGAGTTCTGATGTGGCTTCTGTGTGGTGAAAGGCGCCTTAAATCCTCCGCTGCTCGCAGCCTGGCTGGCCAGCGATGGCCAGTAGTTGTGGGCGCAGGGTCTGCCTGGACCCTGTCCGCTTGGTTCTACTACTGATGGCCCTTCCTCTGGACCAGCCGCTGCTGCTGCTGCTGCTGCTGCTGCTGCTGCTGCTGCTGCTGCTGCCGCCGCTCCCGATTTTTTTTTTTTAAATATAAATTATGTCATTGCTGTAGTCAGTGATGTGATCCTTGAGGCTAAGTATTTAGTGTTGCTGACTGTCAACCTGTCAACCATTTCAACCTTGTTACTTGCTGTTTTTTTAAATGCACGTTGTCAAAACCATCTGTGTCACAAGCTGCCTATGTGAAATAGCACTCAATCTTTAAGATACCAGTTTTAATCATTCCAGTGATGGACTGTGGCATAATAATGGCCTGAGGGTTTTCTGCTCAGTAAGCTGGGTATTTCAGTAATCGAATCCATGTTGGGTGCTTTCTGTGTGCTTCCTGGGGTGAAAGTCACTTCTCTCTCTTTTTTTTTTTTTTTAAAAAAAAACAACAAAATTCTAGTGTCTGTTCTCTGTGTTCCATTTGGAGAATTGGAACAGTATATATTGGAGAACTGGCAGCAGTAATATCTCAACCAGACATCTTATTAAGAAGTGACCATAGAGTAACAGTAAAACACATCATATTTCACAACCTTCCCCATTAGCTTGGCCAAAGAGATTGGCATGACCACTGAGTGTGTCTAAGATACCTTCCCATGATATGTTGGGATTTCTCTAAATTCTACTTACAACACAAAATGATACTCTGCTTTAAAAAAACAAGAAGTAAGTTTATTTTGGAGGAAATATGAATAACAGAGGCATGGCAATATGGATTCAATTATTCTGAATGAAATGCTCTGAAGCAGAAGAATTTATACTAACTTTTGTATTCTAACAATAAAGTAAGAAAATAATTATTCAACTACCACCAATTGTGTCCCAGTAGACCAACTCTTGTAAAATAGGGACATCTTTCTATTTGTTTCTTTCTTTCTTTTTTCTTTCTTATCTTACACTATTCTCAGTGGTAGGGTTGGTGGAAGCTAATGGCCTGCTAAGCTGAGCAGCGCATTCCTAGGCGTTTCCCTAGTTGTCATGAATGCTAGGTCAGATTGAATGGTTAATAGTAACTGCCTATTTCCCCAAGAGGCCTAAACTGGCCCTGGATGATTTGGCCCTTTACCTGTGACATTCCATCTGCCCACAGTCATAGTATTCTTCTCATACAAGGTCAGACAGCCTTCGGGGTTTTAGTAGTGATGAGGTTTGTTGAGTTTAATAGTTCCCCCTGTTGGTCAAGCATCACTGTCTCTGCAGTGTAATAGCTAAGTTTTGGAGGCTCATTCCAGGAATCCTGTAAACATAAGGTTGAGGGAGGTAGCCTTCAGGAGAGGCAAATGGCATTTAAGGAAGAAGTACTTGTATTATAGTAATGGTATTGCCATTATCATCTGAGTAGGAGGAACTCTAAGAATGTGATGAGAATTTGCAGACTCCTGCAGGCATGATGATGCTGGCTCTGCAAGTCAGCATACGAAACAGCTTTCAGATGATTTATTGGTCCCCATGGTGATAAGACTTTAAGGGGTAGAGATGAGCACAGTGAAGTTCATTCTGTTCACTGATGTCTACTCTAGATACTGTGCAGGCTGTAAAGTTGTTAAAGGAATATCACATGGTAGGAAGCTCAGCCAGATTTACAGGCAAACATTTGTTAGTGATGCAGTGGTGAAACTTAGTGAAGATCTAGCTTGCATTTAAAGAGACAGACCTTTTTGCTGGATCTCTTAGACAACTTAGTGTTCCATGAGATCATTTAAGACCATGTATTTAAATTGTTATCTTACTGTGTGATCAATCAGTTCATGTGTGCCTTTTTTAAATTTTTTTTTATTTTTTTATATTTTATTTTATTTTTTTATTTACATTGCAAATGATTTCCCCTTTTCTGGGTCCCCACTCCCCGCAAGTCCCATAAGCCCTCTTCCGTCCCCCTATTCTTCCATCCACCCCTTCCCACTTCCCTGTTCTGGAATTCCCCTATACTCTTGCACTGAGTCTTTCCAGAACCAGGAACCACTCCTTCATTCTTTTTGGACATCATTTAATTTGTGGATTATGTCTTGGATATTCAAAGTTTCTAGGCTAATATCCACTTATCAGTGAGTACATACCATGATTGATCTTTTGAGACTGGGTTACCTCACTTAGTATGATGTTCTCCAGCTCCATCCATTTGTCTAAGAATTTCATGAATTCATTGTTTCTAATGGCTGAATAGTACTCCATTGTGTAAATATACTACATTTTTTGTATCCATTCCTCCGTTGAAGGACATCTAGGTTCTTTCCAGCTTCTGGCTACTACAAATAGGGCTGCTATGAACATAGTGGAGCATGTGTCCTTATTGCATGCTGAAGAATCCTCTGGATATATGCCCAGTAGTGGTATAACAGGGTCCTCCGGAGGTGTCATTCCCAGTTTTCTGAGGAACCGCCAGGCTGATTTCCAGAATGGTTGCACCATCTTGCAATCCCACCAGCAGTGGAGGAGTGTTCCTCTTTCTCCACATCCTCGCCAACACCTGCTGTCTCCTGAGTTTAAGGGAACATTGTAACAAGCGACCTTGTCTTGAATTTATGATGTACACAGCTTTTACAGCCTGAGCTAATGCATACCTTTAATTTTTATGTTTTAGAGTGCAAATATATTTTTTTCATTAAATATGCTATGATTAAAGTCCCCAGCTCCTTTATTTTATTTGTATATCTTTAATCTAATCTTAATTTATATATTCGTCTATGCTCCTGACCAAGAGTAATACATTTGTATGTTGTGGTCATCATTTGCTGCAGTTGATAGGCAGGAAACAACATCACACAACAAACATCCACCATAAATATTGGGAGCAACCTGTGGATATAACTTAACAGCATATGCTTGCAGTACTTTTTGCTTTTCTGAATGTTTTGTAATAAGTCTGGGTCAATAAAGTTAGTTTGTCCCTTGTGAGACTCTGCTGAAGATTTCTGTAGAGAATATTCTGCATCCCTTTCCAATGGTATATTTTTTGTTAGCGATACACATAGGGACAGCCAGATATTAGACAGAAACATACAACAGACAGTTTACAGATAGGCCAGTAACCATAAACTATAGATTGATGGAAGACGTGGGGAGAGGAGGTAAGAATTAAAATTTGGGTTTGCAGGCTGGTCCTCAGATCCTGTGACCCAGGGCTCCAGGCTGGTCCCTTTGAGCAGAAGTGGTGGTCTTACTTGAGTTCACAAGCTTGTAGCACTCCTGGGAGACCTGCTCTCTTCTGGCGGTGTTTGGGTAAGGAGCGCCATGGCACGGGATCAGCTCTGGGCACAGATGGAAACTGAAAGCCTTTTTCAGTGGTTTTCCCAAAGAGTGTACAATCAGTTTCCAGTCATTCGAGACTTCTTCAACTTTTGAAATAATCCTTTCCCATTCTGAGGCTGTGGTGAAGTCTATGACCTTAAACTCTTCAGATTGGTGCTCACTGTCCGATGCCATCTAGCTGAGCAGAGTATCAGGCCTCAAACAAAGGCTCAAGACAGTAAGACAGCTAACACTAGAGATAACCAGATGTCAAGAGGTAAGGGCAAGAACATAAGCATCAGAAACCAAGGCTACTTGGCATCATCAGAACCCAGTTCTCCCATTACAGTGAGCCCTGGATACCCCAACACACCAGGAAAGCAAGACTCTGATAATGACATCTTATGATGATAATAGAGGACTTTAAGAAGGAAATAAATAAGTCCATTGAGGAAATACAGGAAAACACAGGTAAACAGCTTGAAGACCTTAAAGAGGAAACAGCAAAATCCCTTAAAGAATTACGGGAAAACACAACCAAACAGGTGAAGGAATTAAACAAAACCATTCAGGATCTAAAAATGGAAATACAATAAATAAAGAAATCATAAAGGGAGACAACCCTGGAGATAGAAAACCTAGGAAAGAGATCAGGAGTCATAGATGCAAGCATCATCAACAGGATACAAGAGATAGAAGAGAGAATCTCAGGTGCAGAAGATATCATAGAAAACATTGACACAACAGTCAAAGAAAATGCAAAAGGCAAAAACTCCTAACCCAAAACATCCAGAAAATCCAGAACACAATGAAAAGAACAAACCTAAGGATAATAGGTATACAAGAAAGTGAAGAATCCCAACTTAAAGGGCCAGTAAATATCTTCAACAAAATTATAGAAGTAAACTTCCCTAACCTAAAGAAAGAGATGCCCATAAACATACAAGAGGCCTACAGAACTCCAAATAGATTAGACCAGAAAAGAAATTCCTCCCTTCACTTAATAATCAAAATACCAAATGCACAAAACAAAGAAAGAATATTAAAAGCAGTAAGGGAAAATGATCAAGTAACTTATAAAGGCAGACATATCAGAATTACACCAAACTTCTCATCAGAAACTATGAAAGCTGGAAAATCCTGGGTAGATGTCATACAGACCCTAAGAGAACACAAATGCCAGCCCAGACTACTCTCAAAAGAGTTTTACCCAGCAAAACTCTCAATTACCATAAACGGAGAAACGAAGATATTCAAACAAAAGCAAATTTACACAATATCTTTCCACACATCCAGCCCTACAAATGACAATAGATGGAGAACACCAACACAAGGAGGGAAACTACACCCTAGGAAAAGCAAGAAAGTAAACTTCTTTCAATAAACCCAAGAGAAGATAGCTACACAAACATAAAAATAACATAGAAAAAAACCAGGAAGCAACAATCACTATTCCTTAATATCTCCTAACATTAATGGACTCAATTCCCCAATAAAAAAGACACAGAATAACAGATGGGATACATAAACAGGACCCAACATTTTGCTGCATATAAAAAACATACCTCAGTGTCAAAGAAAGACACTACCTCAGAGTAAAGGGCTGGCAATCAATTTTCCAAGCAAATGGCCCAAAGAAAACAGCTGGAGTAGCCATTCTAATATCGAATAAAAGCAACTTTTAACCAAAAGTTATCAAAAAGGATAAGGAAGGACACTTCATATTCATCAAAGGAAAAATCTACCAAGAAGAACTCTCAATTCTTAACATCTATGCTCCAAATGCAAGGGCACCCACATTTATAAAAGAAACTCTATTGAAGTTCAAAGCATACATTGCTCCTCACACAATAATAGTGGGGGACATCAACACCCCACTCTCATCAATGGACAGATTATGGAAACACAAAATAAACAGAGACACAGTGAAACTGACAGAAGTTATGGATCAAATGGATTTAACAGATATCTATGGAACATTTCATCCTAAATCAAAAGAATATACCTTCTTTGCAGTACCTCATGGTACCTTCTCCAAAACTGACCATATAACTGGTCACAATACAGACCACAACAGATACAAGAAGATTAAACTAATCCCATGCCTCTATCAGCTCACTATGGAGTAAAGGTGGTCTTCTATAGCAACATAAACAACACAAAGCTCACATACACATGGAAATTGAACAACACTCTACTCAGTGATAACTTGGTCAAAGAAGAAATAAAGAAAGAAATTAAAGACTTTTTAGAATTTAATGAAAATGAAGGCACAACATACCCAAACTTATGGTAGACAATGAAAACAATGCTAAGAGGAAAACTCATAGCTCTGAGTGCCTCCAAAAAGAAACTGGAGAGAGCATATACTAGCAGCTTGACAGCACACCTGAAAGCTCAGAAAGAAGCAAATACACCCAAGGTGAGTAGATGGCAGGAAATAATCAAACTCAGGGCTGAAATCAACTAAGTAGAAACAAAAAGAACTATACAAAGAATCAACAAAACCAGGAGCTGGTTCTTTGAGAAAATCAAGAAGATAGATAAACTCTTAGCCAGACTAACCAGAGGGCACAGAGAAAATATCCAAATTATCAAAATCAGAAATGAAAAGGGAGATATAACAACAGAAACTGAGGAAATTAAAAAAAAATCATCAGATCCTACTACAAAAGCCTATATTCAACAATCCTGGAAAATCAGGATGAAATGGACAATTTTCTAGACAGATACCAGATAACAAAGTTAAATCAGGATCAGATAAACCATCTAAATAGTCCTACAACCTGTAAAGAAATAGAAGTCATTAAAAGTCTCCCAACCAAAAAAAAAAAAAAAAAAAAAAAAAAAAGACCAGAGGGGTTTAGTGCAGAATTCTACAGATCTTCAAAGAAGTCCTATCACCAATACTCTTCAAACTATTCCACAAAACAGAAACAGAAGGAACACTACCCAATTCATTCTATGAACAGTTATGCTGAGTATTTTTTTCCTTGGAGACAGAATGGTTTCTGTCTAATCAGGAACTTTTCACAATTTCCTTTCATAGAGGTCTTCGTAAGAGATATTTTTCCTACTCTTATCATGTTTAGTTCCAAATTCCAAATAGATGTTAAAAACTGGTTGAGTGCATAGTACTTTTATATTCAGAAGATATCATGTGTATATTTAAGAGGCATTTAACTATTATAAATTATTTTGATCACTTAAAATTTCAATAGTGAGTTGTATGTTTTAAAGATTTTTATTAGTTTGATAAAAATAAAAAACAAAAATATTAAAACAATTTGGGGTTGCTATTGGTCAAATTAATTCAAAAGGGAGTTTGTGTTTTTGCTTCTTAATATGATATCCATACACTTTGGTGTCTCTGAAGTTATCTCTAATCTGTTAACTGGTGCAAGAATAGGTTATAAAGTACCAGGAAACAAAGGGAGTGGCACTAAAATGCCCATTCCACATACGCATACAAATATAGCATCATTACCAATGATAAAAAATATCATTCACTTAGACAAATCCCGTTAATCTTTTTCATTTTCTTTCCATTCCCTGGGATATAAGAGTTTGCTTATGCAGTTTAGATACTCCCTAGATAGAGTTAATTTTGGATAATTTTAAATAGTGCTTTACAAAGCTAAAATCTAGCATTTTTCTTTAAGTATAAATTAAATGAAAGGATTGTCTCTTAGGGTGCTATAATATTCTTTTTTTTCTTGAGACTGGCTTCTACTTTGTATTCCTTGATTGGCCTGGAACTCACTATTTAGACCAGAATGGCTAGGAACTCACTATGTAGACCAGGCTGGCCTGAAACTTGATATGTAGACCAGGCTGGCCTCTATCTCCTGAGTGCTGAGATCGGAGGCATGTACTAACATGCCTAGCAAACTCTAATACGCTTGAACATGAAGACTCAATTCCACTGGGAGGCAGAGGCAGGTGGATTTCTGAGTTCGAGGCCAGCCTGGTCTACAGAGTGAGTTCTAGGACAGCCAGGGCTATACAGAGAAACCCTGTCCTGAAAAACAAAACAAAACAAAAAACAAAAAAAAGGAGAAGACTTAAGTATTGGGTTTCATTTACTTGTAGTTTTTGATCGTCAGTGTAATCAAATGCAAATTTTCTGAACCCAAGTAAGCTGTGTCTTCAGGAGTCGGTAAGCAGTTGAGATAGTACCTGTGAATCTAAGTTTTTCCCTCAAGCTCTGCAGCACAGAAAACGGTAAGCAGTATCATACGCTCCTTTCCACCGAAGCAGAGAGTCTTCCATGGGTTCTTCCTTCCTGGAGAGGAAGTCTCCTTTAGCTCATGCTCATTCAGGTCTTTTATTTTAATTCGATATTTTTTTTTATTTACATATCAAATGTTCTCCCCTTTCCTCCTTTCCCCTTTGAAAACCCCCTATCCCATTCCCCCCTTTCCTCGCTCACCAACCCACCCACTCCCGCTTCCCTGACGTGGCATTCCCCTACACTGCAGCATCAAGCCTTCTCA
Organism: Apodemus sylvaticus; assembly: GCF_947179515.1. Classification (NCBI taxonomy): domain Eukaryota; kingdom Metazoa; phylum Chordata; class Mammalia; order Rodentia; family Muridae; genus Apodemus; species Apodemus sylvaticus. The sequence goes on from NC_067475.1 coordinate 8,760,875, forward strand.
GGACCAAGGAGGCCCTCTCTTTCCTTTGATGTCCAACAAGACCATCTTCTGCTACATATGCAGCTGGAGCCATGGGTCCCTCCATGTGTACTCTTTGGTTGGTGGTTTAGTCCCCGGGGAGCTGTGGGGGTACTGGCTGGTTCATGTTGTTGTTCCTTCCATGGGGTTGCAAACCCCTTCAGCTTCTTGGGTCCTTTCTCCAGCTCCTCCACTGGGGACCCTGTGCTCAGCCCATTGGTTGGCTGAGAGCATCCACCTCTGTATTTGTGAGGCACTGGCAGAGTTCTGCCAGTGCTCATTCAGGTCTTAATGTGGAAAGTTTGTAGTGTAGTGTTGTTTGTTCTGTAGGAAGCTTGCAGCATCCTGAGGCAGTGTGCCATGATCCGTGCTTAGAGATGTGATTCTGTATACTTTTGACAGACAGTAGTCAACAGATACAAAGCTTAAGAAAGGAAAATGTCCATCAAAACAAAGAAGAGCAAAAATTTCCTCATTTTAGAAACCATAATTCATTCAGCAGGCCACATTTGCTGAATGACATCTCTGTTGTTTCCCAGGGCTGGCCCAATATGAACACTTACTTTACTCAACCAGCAGACAAACCCAAATCATAGGACCTTGACAACAAAGAATGACCCAAAGCTTCCTCTCCATTGTCTTCTGCTACATTGCTGAGATTTTAGTTTAACTCATAAGAAAATTCAGGAATATCAGGTCTTCCTTTCCATCGGGAACGCAAAACTAAGTCATCATGAGTTAAATCTTTCTAGTTCCCTAAATATGATCATGGAAGGTGCTGCTGTTATGAGCCATAAAACAACTTGGACCACAGAGGACAAGGTCTCCCAAACAAATTCTCTTTGCTTGAAATGTCTTTCTTATTTTAGTAGTGGCATCCCTCTGCTGAGGACTATAAACTTCCACAGGGATCCATGGGACTTGTGTTTGTGTTGACCTACATGCAGCTTAGACAAGTAGATCCAAGGCTGGGCTTTTTCAACTGTGTCTAGGGCTTACCATGTTCATTTTATGGGGCATGAATGGTCTCAAGAAGCGGAATGATCGCATTTTATGTGTATATTCTTGGACCAGCTGGTAAAATCTTTTCTGACTCAGGAGCAAGGTTATTTTGGGGATTTTTTTTCCCTGTGAAGTTGTAGTCCTGGGAAGATTCCCCACAAGGCAATTTATTACCTAATTATACCTTTTGTGATTGAGGAAATCAAATGGCTCTGTTTTTTGGGGGGGCTTTATAATCAGATATTCATAAAACCTCTAAAGTAAAATCCAAAGATCACAAGAAATGGGAAGACAAAGAAAAATTTATAAGGGCATAGTTAGATGCTGCAGAAGAATCTGACAAACAACAACAATAAGAACAACAAAACATCCTACAGTAACAGACAAATTCAGACAAACGTTTTGAAAGAACAGAATAGCCAAATACCAACAATTGGCAGAAAATGAACCAGAGGGATATCAACCAAAGCAGAAGCTTCCCAAAGGACTCACCAGCATCCTCTCAAAGAAGCAACAACATTGGAGGATACCAGGGGGCCGTGCTGATGGCTCTCAGTTGTGATTCCGTTCCTTAAAGTTAATTGTCTGTGGGTTCCACTGTGGGTGCCACAACTTCCAATGAAAACTAACAACTCAGCTTTAAAGGAAATAAGAGTTTACCCCAAGGCAAGTGTAGGTTCAGCAGATGGAAAAACGCACCATTCCATCTGTCCACAGTCACAACAGACTGTCCAGCCGAAGTCAGGCTAAAGTGGAGAGAAGCCTTTTTAGAGAATTTCAGCTTCAGAGCATCAGTGTGTGATCAGCAATGGTGCTGATAGGCTGTTGGGTCTCTGTGTTTGCAGTGTAAAGAGGATAGCAGAGGTGCCCGGTGGCAACAGTAATACTTACCACAGTAATTACAATATGTCCAGGAGAAGTGAACAGTGTAGCTATCGAATTCACATTGTATTTTCTGGTTTGTTTACTAAATTAATTTATTATGGACAAAGAGACAGAATTTTAAAGACTAAGAAACTAAGGCTTAGGAAGGATTTTAGAATGCCAAGAAAATGAAAGTGAACAAGAGAAATAAAAGTGGAATTATATTCTTAAGAAAGTTCTAGTTTCTGGTATTGTTCACATCAATGAAGCATGGGTATTGTTCTACTTTAGTTTATATCTCAAATGTGGTATTTTGTTTATATTTCATTGTGGTATCTTGTATGCTACTGTATACAATTAATGACTCTTGGGTTTTGATCAATGTGTCCTAGTAATTCAGTGACTCTTTAGATAGCTGAATAAAGGTGGAAACACTATACGGCAAAAGCTTGTCCACTGTCAGAGACAATTCACCTTTGAAATGTTACTAGCATGTCTCAAATCTCAAAGTGCTTTTCAGTATAAAATTAGAGGATACATGTTGCAAGCATGAGTGAGAAGGTGATATTGATTTGGGAAAATAAAATAATCATAAATGCTAAGGTAACGCTTAGTTGCCTGAAGAAGAAGTGGGCACCCTGTGCTCACAACTTGCCATGGAGAAGTTTAGATTTAGGATGCAAATACATATATAGTCTTTACAAGTATGACTTGACAGTTTTGACTTGGGAGAGTATAAAAGAGGCTTGTTCTAAGTAGTAGAGGGTCAGGGCCTTAGACTCCTGTGTTCCAAGAGCTGGCTATATATGACAGAAGAAGTCTGAAGAGACAGAGAACAGTTGCTCCTCTTGGCTCAGGAAATCAAGTGCCCAGGACTAAAAGTTCAGTGCACCTGGGAGACATGAAGAGTTGTTGCCTGGCTGTCCATGCTAATGTTCTGATTCCACAGTGTTCTCCAGAGGACACACTTGTTTACATTATGAGTTAGTGACTAAGAATCCAGGGTTGCATGAAACAAAAACAACCAGAATAACAGCAATTAAAAAACAAAAGGCATTTCATTAGTGTTTTACCAGCTCCTTGTAGGAAAACTCTAGTTTGTTGGCCAGGGAAGAATTCCTTTGTTTCCTCTCTGGGCATTTTCTTCAGTTTCTAACCAACCAAATTGTTCTTGTCTTGGCATTCCATAAATGGGATTGTGGGTACGCATCCATCTTTTCCAACACAGAAAACAAAGGGAGTAATGAAATTATTACTGGAAACAGAAAAAACAAAGAAGGGCCTGAGGGAGATGAGCATACTCGGCTTTCTTTGTGGGACATAGTGATTTTTAAATTAGGTCTTTTGTTACCCCTGATGACACATTCCCTCCACCCAAAAAGAATCTGTTGGCATGTGAGATAGCTAAGTTCACTTGTCTTTAGTCTCTACAATAAGACTTGATGATTTTTACTTGCTAGGGTATAAAAAGGTGTGTTTCAAGTAGACAGGCATTCCCTTAGTTTATTGAGATTCCAGAGTTGGGTGTAAATATGGCGAGCAGAGTCCAGTAAGACAAAGAGATATCAATATCAGATGTGAGAAGTCCTCTTTTGAGTTGTTGGAGGGTTGTCCAAGAGACTCTCTAAGCATACAGTCTATGGTTGTTGTCCTTGCTTATGCCCCAGAGGTGGAGGTTATTCCATATTTCTGAAGGCACCAAGAACGTCAGAAAACAGGGCTCAGGGGTCACTGATCTAGAGATGAGCTGAATGCCTTAGCCTGGTGGACTAGCTTTTATAGTACCAGAAAATATCACATAAGCTTCCAAAGGAGAGAGGCAACCAGCAGTCCCATCCAACTCTATCTTCTTCCTATGAGCTGCATCAATGACCACTGCGGAACCAGAAGCCTATGGGTGCAATGCATACCTTTGCAGTAACCAATGGCTTTGTAATTGGACTTAATCCTCTCAACAAGCAAGATATCACACCACATCAGTACTTGAAACTTCAATAACTAATCAATGCTAATGAACTCATAGTTATTGGAGAAGATTCTACAACCACTACTTTTCTAAACCATCATAATTCCTAAAGAAATCTAGCGATAACTGTTCTTATACACAAAGATAAATATAGTTCTCACCCTTTATCCAGGAAATGTTCAATAGCGAACACTACAGAAAATTACAATCAATCAAAAAGCAGAGTTGTGGAACCCAATATCAATAGATACATCTACAAAATACCCCCACATCCAAGGTTCAGGGAATACTGCAGAAGTGAGGAGGGAAACAGAGATTGAAAGAGCAGAGATTGGGGGACTTTTCTGTGAGATTGTGCCTCCTAGTAACATTAGAAGCTGCGTCTCTAACGTATCACTGACATGACGTCCAAACCTGAGGTGAACAAGAATAACATCAATGGACTTGTTGAGCTGTATGAGAAAAAGTCCATGGGGCTTCAACTTCACACAAAGAGCTACAGGCAACTGGGGAAAGCCGAGAGCAGGAGAGGTTGTCCTCTCAAGGGAAAAACACACACACCAAATGGTTGTCTAGGCCAAATGACTAGCCCTGAAAACATACATACAAATAGCATTATATGGACTCAACAGGTCACATTTGGGAACATATATGTATATTCAAATAAATAGCAATTGATTAAAGAATAGAGGTCACAAACTTGAAGGAGAATGGAGAGGGTGTACAGGAGGAAGAAAAGCAAAGGATGAAAAATTTAATTATAATATAATCTCAAAAATAGTAACAACATAAACAACAAAAGACCAGGCTTATGAACTAAGTATCTAGCTCTTGTGCACATAAGTGACTTAACACACTTGGACACTATTAGTGTTTACTTATCTCTGACTTTACAATACTCCCTGAATTGCTGCAGGATGATTGTGAGAATTAATGTGAATAAAATAGGTAGTGTCTGTTATATTAAAGTCTCATGATGTCTCTCTAAGATCCAGTGAGAATAAAATTACCTCACCAGTGTCAAACAGCTACTAAATACCCAGAGAGGACTTGCCTCAAAGCCTTCATTTCTAATTTCTTCCGTGACCATGAAGAATGTGTGGATGGATAACTATCAATTCCAAGCAAAAATGTGCTATTTTTAAAATATGTTCTCAGAAAAATTACAGTTACTTGGAAGAGAGTAATTTATACCTCTTCTTTCCTGAGGTTCAACACTTTGTAGATTTCCCAGTGTCCTCCTTGCAAGCCAAATGCTACATACAGACAGTTGCATCTCACTGACAGAATACTTCTGATGAAGATTAAATTCAAGAAAACTTGATTTACCGAACTTTCTGTGAACAGATAAACATGGTACTTTGCGGGGAGATTTTATGCTGTTGTGGTAATTTATTTTCTCTAATGCCTCATACATTGCCTGCTTTAGATAGTCTGTGGGTCAGATTTAATGGCATGCGAGTGGAATTTAATATCTACAAAGACGTCAGCACTGTGGATTTTTAGTCTTAGTATTTATTTATAACATTTATGGGTGCAGAAATATGACTGTGTATGAGGTAAAATAAAAATATTAAAACAAAGGGCAGAAGGTATGGAGTGGAGCTCTATTCAAGTTGGAGCAGAAAGAATATTTTCTGAGGAAAACAGTATTATAGGATAAAGTGTTAACGTAAGAGCAGAAATAAAGAGTTCTCTTTAACTAAACCATCTCAGTAAAATATTAAATTTGTTGTTTACCTCAGAGACACAGGGTTTTTCCCACCTCATTGAAGATATCCTTGCTATTCAGGAAAGAACATGAAAAAGAATTTTAGTGTTATGTCACATGTTAATGTTGTAAATTTAATTGTGTGTGTGTGTGTGTGTGTGTGTATGCATACAAGTACATGTATGTGTACATGTATGGGGACCTCTATTGTTCTTCAGAAACTGTCCACTTCATTTTTTGAGACAAGGCTTTTCATTGTCTTGGAACTCTCAAAGCAGGTCAAGCTGGCTGCCCGAGATCCCAGCTGGCTGCCCGCGATGGTGATCCCAGATTCCTGGCCACCTCTTTCTCCCCAGCACTGGGATTATGATAAAATGCCAACATACCCACCTTTCTTTCCCTTTCCATAGGTGCTAGGAGATTGAACTCAGATCCTTGTGTGTACAAGTCGTTGATGACCCAGTCCAAGGGGTTGTGCCTGTGAAGGTGCTATGCCAGGAGCACGGAAAGGAAGAGTGCAGAGGAGAGGATGCCACAGATACTTCAGTTGGTTTCTTGACAGGATCTTATGGTGAAGAATGGGTGGTCCAGGAACTGCTGTCTGTTGTTTTGGGTCTAACCCTTTTTGTAATAACGTGGTCCACGACCCCTGCTACGATCATGGCTCAATCTTCGCCTGTGCTCAACAGACTCTGGCAAGGCTGCTGCAGGTTTTAGGAGCTTGGATGTTTCATGACAGATTATCCCTTTAAATATATGTATTATGAAGAAAGAAGGAAAGAAACTGACAATGTAAATGAGCACTGATGGCTCATCTAGCAAATTCCCATAGTTTCTGCCTCATTATTACTAGGGGAAACCCAGCACATACTGTATTTGTAATTAAAAGCACAACCAGCTGCTTTTGTATTTTAATTAATTAAAAACAGAAATTACATTTATTTATATGTTTTGTGTAAAGTGTGCATGTATGCTTCCGTCTCTGTGTGTCTCTGTATGTTTCTGTGTATGACTGTATGTACGCATGTATGTATGTGTGTGTGTGTGTGTGCGCGCGCGCGCGCGCAGGCGCGTGCCTGTGCCACAAAGTACATATGGTCTCAGGGGAGACCATAGCTTGCAGAAACTATGAGTGGATCCAGGAGATTGTGCTCACACTGTTAGGCTTAGAAGCAGGTACTTTCTCCTAACAAGACATCCTTCTGGTCAATGTCTTTAGTAACTTTGAGGCAGACAAAGGTAAACTCAAGAAAAAAATATTGTCTTGTTTCTAGGAAAAGACTTTGAAAGATTATCGAAGTACATCAGGAAGTTTCCAAAGGTCTCCCATGGATAGTGAATAGTTCTTACAAAACAAAATTTTAATTGTCTGCATTTAAAAAAATAAAAAGCACATGAATCATATTTCAAATAAATATACACGACTTAAAAATTAAATGTAAAAAAAAGCGTTTGGCAAAATTTACTTGAGGTTTGGTAAAGTCAGAAATATTTTTTGGGTTTGGTGCAGCCACAGATATTTGTGAAAAATATCTTGAAATAATAATCAAGTTGCAAATATGTGCACGTTATGCTGCACTGCGGACACTTGACTGTGATGGTGTTTGGGGGTGGATCACATTAGGCTGCACTGCGGACACTTGACTGTGATGGTGTTTGGGGGTGGATCACATTAGGCTGCACTGCGGACACTTGATTGTGATGGTGTTTGGGGATGAATCACTTATTTTCTTCCACTAAGAAAAATAAATCTACTTCTGACAAACTTAAAGAAGATCATATTTACATTTTCCAGCGAATTCCTATAATTTGAAAACCCAATAATTTGGTAGGCATGCTGCTGCTTGCTTTTAAGAGGGCAGGAGCACACTACTCTTATGATTATGGTATTCAGAAATTGGCTTCCACCACAGCCCATATTTCCTCTGAAAGTTTGATGATAATTGCAGGCGGCATCTCATCTATCATGCATCTTTCCTAGTCCCCATCTTTGGCTTTTTTTTATTTTTTATTTTGACTCTAATAAAGAGGATTGTGGATGTGTGTTGGGAACTGCAAAGCCTAGCTCGCTTCCATTAGAGCGGTTCCATTTTTCATCATAATCCAGAGTTTCTCTAAGTGCCAGCGCCACACTGCTGCCTGTACCACATGCTGCCCCCAGTCTTTACAGTCTCTGCTTCCATAAAGCCTCCAACACAGCTTCCCATCGCTGTTCACCTTGTGGACCACACTAGCAAGAAGAGCGCTTGAAATGTCTTGAATTACATATGCTACCAGGTTTTAGTTGGAACATACCTTGACAATGAGATTCTGACTCATTTGGTATAGGCAACAGGATTTGACTCAAACCATAGCAGGAAGAGAATGCAAGGGTATTTCATGGTGCCCAAGAACATGCAGATGTTCATTTTGCTGAGTCATTGGTCTGGTTTGAGGCCTCTGGCTTCTTCTATACCATGACTACTGGAACTTCTCTGGGACTCCTCTCAGATATCTTGTTGTCCTGATTCATGAAGATTTTACAGCTTTGGATCTGTATAACTGGACCCTTCATGTGTTCTAGAAGTTCATAGATGGGGTAGATGTTGGGGCCGTTCAACTCAAAGCCCTGGATCTGGGACCGGGTAGAGTTGGTTAGCCCACCATCTCGTATACACACACCACAGAAACCAGCTCAACAGCATTGCCTGGGCTAGCCCATCCAATGCTGCAGCCAGCAAGGTGCAGGGCCAGCTCCCCAACTCTCCATTGGGATGGCTCACCCACACTCCTGCCTCCAGGATTGTGCTACTGTGCTCCCCAGGCAAGATGCAGGGCAAACTCTCTCAAGTGCTGCAGTTGGTGAGGGGTTGGGCCAGCTCTCCCGATCCCATGACCCTAGAGCCAACTCTCTCACCTGCAGCGGGTGGTAAAGGGGAACACTACGCTTTTAGTGTAGACTTTATTACAGGAAGGTAGAAGATGGATAAAGAGGCAAGAGATAAATAGCTGTACTTTTAATGTCACACTTGTGGGTAATTTCACAGAATACATTAAAAACAACCAACCAACCAACCAACCAAACAAACAAACCAACCAAAAATGTCATTAAATATTTGTATAAGTTGTTATTTTTCTCCTTGGAATATTCTAATTTTCTATATTGGGAAAGTATTGACTGTTCATTTATTTAAAAATACTGTTTGCTCCTCGGGTCCCTTGCCTAGAACCTCCATTACTCTCTATTGCTCAGCTCAATGGCTGGCTGAAAGTGTCCCCCTTCTGTATATGTCATGCACTGGCAGAGCCTCCCAGGTGACAGCTACAACAGGCCCCTGTCAGCAAGCACTTGTTGGCATCAAAACCAGTGTCTGGGTTTTGTAACTGTATATGGGATGGATCCCTAGGAGGGGCAGTATCTGGATGGTCTTTCCCTCAGTCTCTGCTCCATACTTTGTCTCTGTATCTTCTTCTGTGGGTATTTTATTCCCCCTTCTAAGAAGGACCAGAGTATCCATACTTTGTTCTTCTTTCTTCTTGAGCTTCATTTGATCTGTGAATTGTGCCTTGTGTATTCCAAGCTTCTGGGCTAATATTCACTTATCAGTGAGGGATCTTTTGTGATTGCATTAACTCAGAGGTTTACAGTGCCATAGGAAGAACAGCAATATGAGCTGCCCAGTACTCCCAGAGCTCCCAGGGACGAAACCATCAACCAAAGAGTACACATGGTGTTAGCCATGGCTCCAGATGCATATGCAGCAGAGGATGGCCTTGATAGACATCAAAGGGAGGAGAGGCCCCTGGTCCTGAGAAGGATAGATGCCCCAGTGTAGGGGAATACCAGGACAGGGAAGCAGGAGTGGGTTGATTGGTAAGCAGGGGGATGGGAGATGGGTTAGGGGATTTTTGGGGGGGAGCAGAAAAGGGGACAACATTTGAAATGTAAATGAAGAATATTTCTAATAAAAAATGCTGTTTGCCTTGAATGAGCCTGGAGTTTATTTAGAGAGACTTACATTAGAAATAAAACACTTCATGTGTCCTATATGGCTTTGGAAATACCACTCAGGGACCATGGTACTGGGAATGGTGGACAAATGAAATGATCTTCAGGACCAGTGAGCCTACAGAGAGTGGAAGAGGATTCTTCAAGAGAAAGAGAGGCAAACAGAGAAGACTTCAGGCCAAATAGATCTGAGCCTGAGCAAGATTTTACAAGACAGAAGTCAGAGTAACCCAGAGCCAGCAGCTGCTGGGAGCAATTTATGTTCTCTTTTGCTTCTTCTGGAATCATCCCTGTTATCAGTATTATCCCCTATACCAGTGGTTCTCGCTTTCCTAAATGTCGCGACCCTAATATAGTTCCTCATGTTGTGGTGACCACCAACCACAAAATTATTTTCATTGCTACATTATAATTGTAATTTTGCTATAGTTATGAATCATAATGTAAACATAATGTAAATATCTGTGTTTTCTGATGGCTTTAGGTGACCCCAAAGGGGTTCTTGACCCACAGATTGTCCTATACTCACAGAGCCTGACCTTAATGTTTGGTCCTATCTTTCCAGTTGACTCTTCTCTTAGATAATTATTGCATTTGTTTTCTTTATATTTTTTGACATCCTCTTATATATAAACCCCCTGTTCTCTATGTTATTAAGACATAGAGATTGCCTTAAGTGCCTTTTTGTGCCCTCATCTCTCTGTGACCATGGGCATCCACTGTCTACCATAGAAGTCTATGTCTATGACCTAGTGCGATTTCTCCCCTTGTACAGGACATTACTTCTCTTCTGTTGTACTTCAACTGCAAGTTCTTTTCCCTTCTTTCCTGACAGATTCATCTCCAATAGCACCACGATGGGCCCCATTTTTCCCTTCTCCCACGTAAAGACATTCCTGTCTGTGATTTTACTTTTTTGACTATGGCTCCATTCCTCACTCTCCTGTAGAATGAGATTGTTTGAAATATTTGCATCTACTCGTGACTCTTGTTCTTTGTTTCCTGAACACGTGACAATTGACTTTTATTCTTGTCAATTGATTCCAATTGCTTTTGTTAAGGTGACCACCATGCATGCGACTAGATAAAATAGTCATTTAAAAATTGTTAACTGGCGGGCGGTGGTGGTGCACGCCTTTAATCCCAGCACTTGGGAGGCAGAGGCAGGCAGATTTCTGAGTTCGAGGCCAGCCTGGTCTACAAAGTGAGTTCCAGGACAGCCAGGGCTACACAGAGAAACCATGTTTCGAAACAAAACAAAACAAAACAAAACAAAACAAAACAAAACAAAACAAAACAAAACAAAAGTTAACTGGACACACTGCAAAAGACCAGTGGGGTAGACAGTAGCTAAGCACCACCAGCAATGGATGATCATTCCTTTGTCCTCATCTTTCCTATTAATACCGCTTTATCCAGCAGATCACTTTAATTCCGAAGTACTTCCCATCAATGATGTTGCACTAGGTTTCCCCCTCCACTGGCCACTTTAAGGCTCCTTTGTTTATTTTTTCCTTAGCCCTGGGGTGCTGAGTGGTTTGGTCTCTGGACCATGTTTTTAACTAGACTTGTTGCTATGGAGATCCAATTCATTTTCATAGATTTGGCACCTGCTAGTCCACTCATTTAAGGTATATTTCCTATGTCAATGTGTTATTTTACAAAATAGCTTGAAAATATACTTAGAGAATTTGTTACATCTGAGGCAAATATTGATAAATATGAGTTGAATATTTCTACTTTTTTTTCAGTTGGCCCACTCTATGTTCCTTTCATTTTTTCCTCTTCTTAGGATTAATGATGCATTTAGAATTACATTATTGTTATTGTTATTACTTGTCAGGTTTGTTATGCATTATTTTGCTATAGGGTTAGTGGTTACACAACCCCGTGCTTCCTTATCTGAAATCTGATATGATTTCATCTGTGACTTAATGCATCTGTGGAGCTTTAGCTACATAACTTCACCTCCTTCCACTCATGATGCTATTTCTGTCAAACATTTTAACTCTGTTTTTTCTTAATGTTCAAAGAAATTATTAATGTTCAGCAGGGCCTGAGGTAATTTGCTTCTTTCTTTCTTTCTTTCTTTCTTTCTTTCTTTCTTTCTTTCTTTCTTTCTTTCTTTCTTTCTTTCTTTCTTTCTTTCTTTCTTTCTTTCTTTCTTTCTTTCCTTCCTTCCTTCCTTCCTTCCTTCCCTCCCTCCTTCCTTTCTTCCTTTCTTTCTCTCATGTATGTGAGTACTCTATCTGCATGTACACTTGCATGCCACAAAGAGGGCATCAGACTATGTTATAGATGGTTATGAGCCACCATGTGCTTTTGGGGAATTGAACTTGGGACCTATGGACGAGTGGCCAGTGCTCTTAACCACTGAGCAATCTTTCAAGCCCCATGTAATTACTCTTAATTGCTGTACATTTCTTTCTTTTTAAAAAAGACTTACTGTTGCAGGTTATTTGATCACATGGTGAACTCCAAGACTGTGTTATTTACTGAAATAAAAACAAACCCGGGTTTTAGTTGTGGTTTGTCTCAGTCCTTAGCACACACCTTTAATTCTAAATAATGAAGGTAAAGTTAGTCTGTAGAAGGAAGCACCATGCTTGAAAGTGCTGTCTAATTGAGTGGCAGACAAAGTGATGAATCAGAGAAAGATTTGACAGAATAGGATATGTTCAACTCTTGAGGATAGGAAAGGTAAGTTACTTAAGAGCAGTACATACAGAGAGACAGAGAGATGAGGGAGGGAGGGAGGGAAGGTAGGAGGGAGGGAGGGGGAAGAGTCAGTTTTACTGGGAGAGTTATATAGAGATAGATTGCAGAGAGAGAGAGAGAGAGAGAGAGAGAGAGAGAGAGAGAGAGAGAGAGAGAGAGAGCACAAATTAGACACAGGTGAAGACAGAACAAACTAGAGAATGAGAAGGAGCCAGAAAATTAGAACAAATTGCTAGGGTTTCTTTGAGGACAAGCAGAGAAATTTAGGAGAAACCAAGGGAAGCTGGATTGAATCAGTGTGGAGAAGAGATATGAGCCAGAACAGTTGAGTTGACCAGTCAGCAAGAGTTCAGAAGGCACAAGAAGGGGTGAGCTCATTCAGTGGTCAGTCTCAGAGTCAGAAAACATTCTAGGCCTGGATTAGATTGTATGGAGGCTAGAAGCCTCCAGGTTCTAGGAATAAGTTAGCAGACAGAGGTAGTAAGCCTTAGAGATGACAATTACCTCTGACAAAAGAAAAGTTTCTACAACAACTTATTTTTCCTTATATGTGTGTATCTTTGTGTGTATGTACACATGGGTGTGGGGTCTGAGAACAGACAGGTTATCTAATACCCTGGAGCTAGAGTTTGAGGCAGTTATCAGTTGACTCACCTGGGTGCTGGGAACAGATTTTGGGTTTCCTGAAATACCAGGAAGCTCTCTCTCTCTCTCTCTCTTTTTTTTATTTTTCTATGTAGTATTTATTCCTATTCTCTGGTTATGTAGATACACATGCATACATATGTATGTAAGTAATATATTTGCTTTTCTGTAGTTAAGGATTTCCAATATAAAAAATACAAAACCAGAGTTCCTAAATAGCTTTCATCCCTAGCTTCATAACAAAGCAATGAGCCTACCTTGTTGCTTCCATTGAGTCTCTTTTTTTTAATTCGATATAATTTTTTATTTACATTTCAAATGATTTCCCCTTTTCTAGCCCCCCACTCCCAGAAAGTCCCATAAGCCCCCTTCTCTTCCCCTGTCCTCCCACCCACCACTTTCCACTTCCCCGTTCTGGTTTTGCCGAATACTGCTTCACTGAGTCTTTCCAGAACCAGGGGCCACTCCTCCTTTCTTCTTGTACCTCATTTGATGTGTGGATTATGGTTTGGGTATTCCAGTTTTCTAGGTTAATATCCACTTATTAGTGAGTGCATACCATGATTCACCTTTTGAGTCTGGGTTACTTCACTTAGTATGATGTTCTCTAGCTCCATCCATTTGCCTAAGAATTTCATGAACTCATTGTTTCTAATGGCTGAATAGTACTCCATTGTGTAGATATACCACATTTTTTGCATCCACTCTTCTGTTGAGGGATACCTGGGTTCTTTCCAGCATCTGGCAATTATAAATAGGGCTGCTATGAACATAGTAGAGCATGTATCCTTATTACATGGTGGGGAATCCTCTGGGTATATGCCCAGGAGTGGTATAGCAGGATCTTCTGGAAGTGAGGTGCCCAGTTTTTGGAGGAACCGCCAGACTGATTTCCAGAGTGGTTGTACCAATTTGCCACCCCACCAGCAGTGGAGGAGTGTGCCTCTTTCTCCACACCCTCTCCAACACCTGCTGTCTACCAGGAAGCTCTCTTAATCACTGTATATAAAAAGTTTACGCTTCACTTTTCACCAGATTATTCATATTTTCATCAGTGCATTTTCTTCAGTCTTGGTAAGGATGGAGCAGTCGAATGCATATCTACATTTGAAGCACATATTTGCAAGAACTAACATGAGCACCTTAACTGTTTTTCAGGATACTATGTCAGTGCCAGGTACTAATCACTTCGAACCAAGGGTCTAATTTAAGTTCTGCAATAATTATGTCACCTAGGGGTTTCACTTATTTTAATTTATAGCCAAGAAGTGTCAAGAAACAGTCTAATCATGTCTGCAATGTCCCAGAGCATAGTGACCGTGCAACCTAAATTAAAGCTGTCCTTACTGTTGCAGTTCTCAGGAATCCCGGTTAGGTCCCGGGCTGTTCAACTGCTCTGTGAATGTGTTGTTCTTTGTACCTTGAGTGTTTGGAAAACCTTTGTTTTGCAATTTAAGGTGTAGTACTTGCTTTCACAATAGGAGAAAATCTTGTGTGCTCAGCATTGTTGTCTTAAGGAGAAGCTAAGTCTCTTTAACCTCAACATGGCTAAGGTCTAATTACACTCTACTATTTCTGTGTCACTTGGTTTTGAAATTGATCTGGAGATTCTTTTTTTTTCGTTTCTTTTAAAAAATGGTTCCACTGACCCTTTCTTTATCAGGATAAAGCACACACATTCTGGGGATGTACATGCAGTATTGTTTGACCTTAGCTTTCATGAATGTCTTGCAACAGTGCTTGTGAGCTGCAGAGCTTTTTGCATTGCAGCATATCTGCCCCAACAGTGCTTGAACAAGTGACAGAGGTTAGAGGTGCAGCAAGCCCTTTACATCCCATCCTGGACGTGCCATCCAAACACTTGCGTTATATCACATAAGACTAAATTGATAAGGTAGAGTTGAATGTTTGCATTCTGCGAACGCATCTTAGGTGATATTGTTGATTTCCTCACATGGAACCTAATACAATTAAAAACAATAGCTTATTCTCCTGACTCTCAGAACACATGTCATTAGACTCTTGTTTGGAACACTATTAGATCAAGTGTTATTATCTTGTCTCACCATTACAATACATTTAGTTAATTGAATTGCTTTATAACTCAGAAAGATACACAGATCCCAAGCTGTGTGTGCCATCACATTATCTTCTTGAGGAAAACCACACATTATAGACAGGTACCTGTTTATGGTAACTATATTAAAATTAGTTTCTTAAAATATCTTTGTGTGGAGATAAGCAGGCTGTCTACAGACCTTCTCTTCTCTTTGTATTCTTCTGGATCCCGCCCTCTAGTTTCACCCCAGGTCTGCAGCAGAATTCTTGTGACAACCTTCCCTGACCCCTCCATCTTCTTGGGTTTCCCAGATTTTCCCTTCTAACCTTCTTCCCCTGACTGGTTGCTTTGTCCCAGATCCCAACCCCAGCAGGTACCCCCTGCTAACCCAAGGGACACTCCTCTCAGCACAACAAGTAGACAGAATGCAGACTCATACCCTTTCTACTGCCCCAGAGATACACCCAACCCTCAACTCCTAGTCTCATCCCCAACTCTTTATCAGGAAACCTATTTCAGTCTCTCTTCTTTCTCTGTCCCCATGCCCATTGGAGCACAAAAATCTTTTCCTCCACCTTCTTTCTTCAAACCCATAATACAACTCTCCCAAAAGGCAGACATTCACTGGAAACACACCAGCTAAACTAAGCAGAGAAACAGATAAGGTAACCGATCCCCTATGATTTCCTTGTTCCTTCCAAGTCCAATTCCCAAGACTCATCCCCAGTGCTGCAACAGAACACCATTGTAGTCTGTGGTCATTCATTGATTTCATCAACCCACATGTTGTGTAGATCAACTGTCAATCAGCCCCTGTGTTTTATAGATCAGCTATCCACCAACCCACAAGTTTTAAAGGTCAGTCCATTTGCACACATACAGTTTTTCTTGTAGCTTGAACAATGAGATTAACTTTCAGATAGGAAAACCAAGGCAACTCACTTATAATTTTTGTGTCTCTTTCTAAAGGAGCATGTAACTCAAAGGAAGCACTTTCTTCTGTTTTTTTCTGAAGCTCTTTAAGGGGCAATCAATGAGTTATCTACTCTGGTATTTGACAAAGAAGTATTGGTGAGGTCAGGGCCAATTAGGAAAGATGCCCATGGCATTGCACATTCAGCTCTGGTTGGTTAGCTCCTATTGCTGACTATGTCTTCTGTTTTTGCTGTCTTTACTTCTGAGCTCTTTAAGTAGATACAGAACAACTTTTTTCCTTGTTGGGCCTGGAGAATGGATTAAGATCATGAAATAATCCCCCTCTTTCATTGCATTTTCCTTTTAAAAGCATTGTAAATTTTAATTGATAAATTATTCTTGGCTTGATTTCTTTACAAGACTTAAGGAAATCCCTGATAACCTTTAGGTGATGTTATTCATACCCATGAAACTTTATTTCTCTAAACTCTTAAAACGTGTGAAAATTACCTTGTAGAAAGTTGTAGAACAAATTATGAAGATAGTTCTTTTTAATGTATCACTCACTGGCATATGGGAAATTCAGTCTTCCATGGTAATATTCAGGAGCAAGGAATATGAACTTCCCTTCCAATCATCCTAATGCCTGAAATAAGGCTAGGGTAGTTATTAAAGAACTTATCCATTTTTAATGATCTTATGTGTTTTTCATCCTTATTTTCTGTACTCAAATGACACATAAATCCACCCGGGCAAATGGCGGGTCATTTGTGGTAGACACCAACTGAAATCTATACCTGTTCTGCATGTAACTGTCAAATTATAGGCATTTCCAGTTTTTAATTGATTATCTTGCACTTAGATATTTTTGTGTAAACTTATCATTTACAGAAATGATGTTTATTCCTTTCTAATATCTACATCTTACTTTTTCCTCTTTTATCACATTGGCTAGCTCCTCCAGAACAACATCAAGTTGTATCTTTCACCATGGAAAACTTTATCTTGGTAGGCATTGTAATGCCGATGTTTTCAGGTTATAGTGCAGCAGTTTCTAACCTAGCAGTGGACACTGGTTCTCAGAGAGGACAAAGGGTTCCACAGTCAATGAAGCCTGGGAAATAGAACAGTAAATTCCCCTCTGAGGGATTAACAAAACAAATATATTACCGTATTAAAGCCACTGAGAAATCCTTTAGCAATAAAAATGTTTAGTTTGTTATTAAACCTGTTTGTTCTGGGGAAGATTATCTTTTATAAGCACACCGGTACATATTTTGTCCTATCATACATGTTTGGTTGGCTCTGTTTTCTCATCTCACCTTGGCGTACTCTGTTTGCTGTTGGTTTCTGAGAAGTGTTTTGTTTTCTTGAATCAATCATGATAAGGAAGTGGGGGATAAGTTTAGGAATGGGGTACTATATGAAAAGCTTTTTCATATTTATAAAAATGTCTTCTTTTTCCTCCTCCTCTTCTTCTTCTTCTTCTTCTTCTTCTTCTTCTTCTTCTTCTTCTTCTTCTTCTTCTTCTTCTTCTTCTTCTTCTTCTTCTCCTTCTCCTTCTCCTCCTCCTCCTCCTCCTCCTCCTCCTCCTCCTCCTCCTCCTCCTCCTCCTCCTCCACCTCCTCCTCCTCCTCCACCTCCTCCTCCTCCTCCACCTCCTTCTCCTCCTCCTCCTTTTCCTATTCTTCTTCCTCTTCCTTCTCTTCTTCTTCCTCCTCCTCCCTCCCCTCCTCCTCCTCCTCCTTCTTCTTCATAATGTCCTATCAATGGTCAATTATTCCTTCCTGTGGTATAGACAATGAGTTTTTGGTGTCTTTACTGATGCTTCTAATACCATACCTGCCATGTGCCAGCTGTACAAAAGCTGGCAGATTAACCTTGGCTGACTATGTCTCCTGTTTATAAAATGACATGAGGCAGTAGTTACTTAAGAAAGTTTTGTAGTGTTGAGAACAATGCTGGACAAGGGCTACCCTGTAAGGGTATCTCTTGTTTATTGCTGAATGTTGACAGTGACAGATGGTAAGATCTTTGTGACATTTAGAATGGTATATATAAGTTTTACCACCCTTTTTGTGGGTTCTTCTAAATTAATTAAGATGATGTCTCACTTTGTCCAGAACATATTATATGGGTTTTCAGTTAGTCTGTGCCTGTGGTTGTGAATACTCCTAATTATTCATATTGTTTTCTTTTCATTATTTGGTGTTATTTAGAGCTGTTGGATATTTCTTTTCAATTGACACTGGAACAGATTTCAACGCCAATTCCAATTCTTAGGACCATTACCCTTTCAGCTTTTTAGCTTTGTGTCTTTTTCTACATCTTTCTGACTTGCTTTACTTGTTCTAATATCTTTTTATATTGGTTATTTTTTCAGATTTTTGTTTTATGTGTGTGCACGCATGTATGTATGTGTATGTAGTACCTGCATGCCTGCAGAGGCCAAAAGAAGGTGTCAGATCTCCTGGACACTGTAGCAGTTGTAAAGCACCCGGGTGGGCACTGACACCTGAGCTCTGGTCCTCTGCTAAGAACACATGCTCTTAATCACTGAGCAGTCTCCAGTCTTGACATTGCCCCATTTTGACAATATGTTTGGAATTACATTCTTTTTATCTCACATCCTGGCTATATTTTACATTTAAGTTTATGTGTCAATATTACTCTCATTTTAAAATCCTATAACTTAAAACATTTTCATTTAACTTGAATAATTTAAAAGAGAGCTTTATTTCTTTTAAAATAGTTTTTTAAAATAAAATATGATCACCTAATTTCTCCCTTTCTCTCCCCTCCCACATCCTTCACATCACTTCCTGTTAAGTTAATCACCTAGAAGAGGGTCTTAAATTTGGAAATGGGGTGCTGACCTGTTGCTGATGGTGCAGAGAAGAAAGTAGGGGTGATTCATGATTGACATGGAAATGCCCAATTTACAAGTGGACTCTAGGAAACAGATGGATTCGCATTGTTAGACTGCTGGAAAGGAGGTCGAGCAGCAGGCTACTGCTACTCCCATCACACGCATGTCCTTGATAACAGCTGTGCAACAGGTTGAGCATTGGGGAAGAGGGTGCAGCGACCATTGAGATGCTCCTCGCCCTTCAACACGACACTGCATTTTCTTCTATTTGGCCTCTGACAGGACAGTCTAGATACAATGTCCATGAGACCAAGCCAATCTAGACACATTAAGCCAGTTGTATGGACTTGTGTCCTGTCAGAAGCCTGGCTTATGGTTTTAATCAAGGCCATAGTCAAGCAGGCTCAGTCCGTTGAGAGCAGACAGACTGCATGCTGGTCATTTGCATGAGGTCATCAAGATTCCCACCGGCTCAGAATTCATGTGGCAAGGGAGCAACTTTGTCATGTGTCAGCAGCAGAATCTCAGGGGCTGTTCAGCTGCTGGAGAAGTCTGGCAGCATCTGTCAGTGCAGGAGGAGACCAAGGTTGCAGTCTTATGGAATATTCTATTTACATAGAGGCACTAGGTTCTCTGGCATTTACAAAATTATTTATAAGATAATTCTTAGAAAACAAGCTGAAATCTGGAGTTGGCCAGGCTTTAAAACCAACAAAGAACAAAATTACAAGTGGACTATAAATGTACATGTATTTCTGTGTCCATGCAGTAATTTAATCTTGAATGTATCCATATATCTTTGCTGTTAAAGTTGAATATATCTTCAATTACATATAAATGTATTTATTTGTTGTTTTATACACACACGTGTGGTAGTGACAATAGTAATTTTTAGTAAAAATGTTGATAAAATTGATAATTATTAGTAAACACACACATAAATGTGCATATACATCCTATATCTTCTATATAATACTTACATGCAAATTCCTAAGGTGTTTTTTAATTTGTTAGTTTGCTTAGTAGGAAATCATACATGGAAACTCTGGGAATGAATTCAGGACCAACACCAAGTATGCATCTCTTGGCTAATGTAGACTAACGGAAAACCATGCTAAAAATTAAAAGGTTTGGAGAAACATCAGAGCAATGAAAGGAAGAATGCAAAAAATTTCAGATTTATTTAATAAGGAGACTTTATGATTTTGACTGATCAGAAGAAAGAACACATTATACTATAATGATTCCTGGATCAATCTAACACGAAGGAAGTTCTCAAGAACGCAGGAATGGAAGCAGACAACGCCTTTGGACACCTCTTGAATTTCATTGAAATGTCAAGACATCTGAATCATTAGGATTTTAACAATGCATGGTAGTTTTAACAAGGCAGTAGTAATCATGTGGGCTCATTGAGAATACACGAGTCTCTTCCTAGGTGAGGTGTCAGAGGACCGAGAATCCTGTAGACAGACAGTACCTGCACTGTCAGCATGAGAGAGAGGACTGTGCTGAGTACGTAGGAGTTAGGGCTATGTAGCTGGTGGACTCACTTCAGATCCAATGATAAGAACCTGCTTCTCAAAACTAGTGCTTTCAGGCAACATAAATGCTTTCCTCTTGAGATAGCCAATTAGCTCTCTTACTTGTTGAGCAAGTAAGTAACTGAATCCCAAGTCTGCACTTTAGCTTGGGCTCTGTGGCTTATCTCATCAGATGGTATTATAAATTATGAGTTTAAGACTTGGAGGGATTTGCAGTTGAATTTGAATTCCCATCTCAGTTCTGTTCTCAATGGAATGGGCCCACTTGGTTACTTGCCTTAATCAGACTGATAAACCAAGACACCAACAGTCCTGTCTCCATGGTATTTGCTAATGTTTTTATGTGGGATAGTGAGTGCATATTTCCAAGGCATTTGACTTCATTTTCCAGGCAGTTTTAAAATGATGAAAGTTAATCTTACCACACTGCTTACCCACTTATACAATCCACTGATTTCTTCATGTTATCAGTTTAGTATGCACATGGAGTGTGAATATGAACTGTCCTGTTCTTCTACATTGCCATGTGACCTTGGGCAAGTTATCCTTTTTAGGCCTTGTTTTCTTGACCTAAGAACAGGAATGATAACATCACTCTCTCTTAAGTCTATGAGAGACTGCAGAGTGCAACAGTCCCAGCCAGTCCTTTTAGATTCTTCTGTCTGTTGCCTAGTAGACATTCACTTAAACCCAACCCACCTAGGCCCACCATCCACTCAAGCTGCTCTTGCCGACTCTATAAATGTTTCCTGTTTTGTTTGTTTGTTCATTGTCCTTTGTCTCTGTTGTACTCAAATTCTTAGTTTCTTTTTTCTCTTCTCTTGCAAGGCCAGCTCCTTTATTTCTATAGGACATTTGCCTATGTGCTGATGTCTCCCAGAGCAATCAATATCTACCTTGACCTCCAGAATCAGAGGTCCAGTTGCCTGCCATGTCTATTGGAGTATGTCAGACACATTCCAAACTTACTGAGTCTAGAACAGACTTCTTATCCTTGTAAATCATTCTCAAGCCTGCTTGCTTATCTGCACTGTGGTCTGAAGAGTCATTAAACCTAGAAACCTGGCATTATTTTCCTATTTCTTCACTGCCTTATAATCCTTCACATTTCTTTTTTTTTTATTGTGACATTCTTTCATCCTGATTTTTTCAGATTCTTACAATATGAGGAGAGATACTCCAGTACCTACATTTTACTCTACATGCTAGATTTTAATGAAACTTTCTTTCCTCATTCAAGTTAAATAAAGCATACAGGTGTTAAAAAGCAAGCAAACACTACATATTGTCGGACCTGGTTTTGGATGTTATGTTTGCAATATAGAGGAATTTAGTAAAATGCACTTGAAGCATCTGTGCATTACTTATGTCTGTGCAAACCACTCCTAGAACATCTAGATTTTTTCCTTTTTAGGAGACTAAACACAATCCTTACTATGTCCTAAACCTAGAGTTCTTTGACATTTCTAGAACAGTGGAAGACAAAACATCCATTTTTTATGATGCTATTCCTTTATTTCCTGTTAGACTTCTCTCAATCAACTGTCATTCTCTGGACTATGTGACTCATCTAGACTCAGAATAGCACCAGTATGTTTTGCAAGTTATGGCTTGTCTGTGTCCCCCCATTCCTGCTCAGTGCTCCTAGGAAGATAGTGGGAACCACAGAGGCTGGCTCTTGCTTCACTGTTCATGACATACACAATATTTATGCAAAGCCTCATGCCACACAAGGAATAAATTTGTCCTCTGTCCATCTTCAAAACTAGAAAACTGTGTCTAATCAAGGAAGCATCCCTCTAACTTTTCTGATTTCAGCTAAGCTATTGTGAATCCATTATTTACATAGTAGACAGAAATCTGTTTTCATGCCCTTTTAGCTTGAAGTATATACACTGAAAATCAGTCATATAACGTGACAAGTTATCTCAAAACTACCATTAACCAATTTGGGAAACAGAATAAGAGCATTCGAGAGACGCTGTGAAGGGAACAGCTATCAGCGTGGAGGATGAGCTGCCTTCCACAAGACACTTAGCAGAGTACAAAGAAAATGAGATTTGGGCAATGTCTAAGTAGGGTTCTATTGATGGGAGGAGATAATATGATCATGGCAACTCTTACAAAATAAAACCTTTAAGGCTGGCTTACAGTTTCAGAGGTTTGGTCAGCTATTATCATCATGGCTAGAAGTATGGCTGTGTGAAGGCACACATAGTTCTACATTTTGATCTGTGGACAGCTCTGCAGAAGGAGACTGTGGTGCCACACTGGGCATAGCTTGAGCATAGGAGACCTCAAAGCCCACTCCTACAGTGATACACTTTTTTTAACAAGGCCACACCTCCTAATAGTGCTAAGAGTCCACTCTCCATGGGCTAAGCTAGTCTATGAGGTCATATCCATTCAAACCACCACAGGCAGGAAAACCCAGGTCTGAATTTTGACTCAGACTTGTTTCCCAGTGATTTTTAATAACATAATCGATGTTAAAAATGATAGTACATAGGTGACAAAAATGTCTCAGTTCACTCAAAGCCAGAGCAATAACCTCTGCTCTGTTTGTCCTTACCCTTCTTGGGCTGCAGAATGACACTTCCTGTCACTGTGACAGTGTACCAGTGAGCCAGAGCACACCGCTTAAGAAGTTGTGACATGTCTGGGCTTTGTGTTAATGGATAGATAGTGTTTTCTTATGGTCACTATTTTCCAGTTTTTTAACTAATTAACTTTCAACTAACATTGCATTTGTACGGATCTATTTCTTATAGTATGATCATACACGTGAACAGCGGCTATCGATCAAATCAGGGCAGTCCATTTCTATCACCTCAAAAATATGGTTTATTCTTACTTTAATCTATCTTGTCTCTGTCTCTCTGTCTTAACTCTGTGTGTTTCTCTGTGCTTGTCTGTCTCTTTATCTACCCCACCCTACTGTGTGTGTATGTATGTGTGTGTGTATATGTGTGTGAGTGTGTGTGTGTGGTAAGTTCATGGCCTGTATGGCAGCAGAGGACAACCTTGGGTGTGTATCCTTGCATTCCACCCTGTTTGAGGCAGCAAGTCTGTTTCTGTGTACACTAATCTAGCTGGCCCATGCATTAGCAGGGATTCTGCTGTATCTTTTTCCCATCTTCCCTCAGGAGCCCTGATTGCAGAGGTATACTGTCACCCACCCCAAGATATAAGTTCTGGAAACCATATTCAGGTCCCGGTATGCAAGCCGCAAGCCCTTGACTTACTGAACAGCCTCCCTAGCTTGTACCTGTAAACATTGCTTGGAAGCCTTAGGCCTCTTTTGTGAATTATTGTGAAATACACCATGTTTACCTTGTAATAAAGCTCAAGACCAGTTCCTCTGTCTACATGAATTGCTGATGGTCATCTCTCTCTCTCTCTCTCTCTCTCTCTCTCTCTCTCTCTCTCTCTCCTCTCTCTTGAATGATAGCATGTGGTATTTGCCTTGCTATGTGTTGCTTAGTGCATAGAAAATAAGGTCTTCCAGGCTAGTGGGTGTTGCTGGAAGATTCTTATATATGGCTGGTAATGGTCTGTTATGTTTTCTATTTTATTTTAAATCTAAAAACAGATTTGTTTACTTTATTCTCCAAGTATGGGTATTTTGCCTGAATGGATGTTAGTTCACTACAGGCATGGCTGGTGTCTGTAGAATTTAGAGGAGGGCATGGTATCCTTGGGAATTGGAGATCTATAGTCAGATTTGAGCTATCCTGTGGTTCTGGGAACTGAATCTGGATCCTCTGTAAGAAAATACTCTTAACTGCCAATCCACCTCTCCAGCCCCAGTAGTCTGCCATGTGTATATATTGCATTATCTTTATCCATTTATCTGATGGTTGAAATCTGTGTTGACTCTGTGTCTTGGTTGTTGCAAATCATTCTTTGTTATACATGGGGAATTCACATATTTCTTTAAAATACTGATTTTATTTCTGTTTTTGGAGTCAGAGCAGTGGATGGTATGCTAGATTGTACAATAATTTACTATCAGGTTTCTTTTGAGGAAAATCCATGCTGTTTCCCATAACATGTATGGTCTTCTACTTTTCTATCAGTAGTGTGTGAGAGCACCCTTTCCTATGCATCCACATTAGCCTTTATTATTACCTTCCATATTTTTAGTGACTTTTTTGTGGTACTGGGATGAACACAAGTCTGTGTACACCAGGCAAATGCTATGCCACTAAGAGTCACCCCCTGCCTCTCCTTAGGGTCCTTTTATAACAGATGAGATGACACCATTCCCATGGTGATTATGAGAATTGTTCATATGCTTTTTGGCTATTTGTAGAATTTTAAAGAATATGTCTTTGTAACTTTTGAGGTCTTGGGTTCCATAGATGATGCATTTTCCTGGCTGTCTCTTTAGTCATGACCATTTCCTTTACTGTGAAGAACTGTCTGAGTTTGTTTGGTCCCTGGGTCCGTGTTTTAGACAGCTGATGTACAAGTTGGGGCCTAGGAGGTGGTAAGATGTATAAGAGGTGGGGCCTGGTGGAGGACATTTTAGCGGACAGTGCCTCTGAAGGGGATGCTAGAACCATGGCTTTCTCTTCATTTTGCTTCCTCAGTCATGAGGCAACGTTTTTGTTCTGCCATGTTTCCTGTGGGGATGTTTTCTCTCCTTGAGCCTAAACATATAGGACCATTGAACTGTGAATTGAAACCTACCCAGCCGTTCCTCTTCATACTTCCATTAACTCTGGTATTTCACTTAAGTAAAGAACAAAAAGAGCACTCTGTTTGTTCGTTTGTATATTTTTGCTTATGCTTTTGGGATCCCATGTTAAGAAAAAAAATCCTCGATGAAAGAATTTTCATCCTGGTTTGGCTTTCTCTACTTCACAACTCTGTGCTTATTTCCATCCTCCCTCCCTCCCTCCCTCCCTCCCTCCCTCCCTCCCTCCCTCCCTCCCTCCCTCCCTCCCTCCGTCCCTCCCTCCCTCTCTCCCTCCCTCTCTCCCTGTGTCCCTTCTCCTTGCATCCTCCATCTCCCCCTCCTTTCTTCTTTCCTTTTTTTTAAACTTTGTGGGCCTTTGATATTTTGGATTGTCTTACACTACACTCTAAGACACAGGAGTAAAGTTTAACCTTCTGCATTATGGGTGTCTAACTTACTGAAGAGGCTATCTTTTAACCAATGTACACTTGTGGCATTTTTCCTAGACTCTGCTGGTTGTAGATGCTTGAACTGGCCTTGGTATTTGTGCCATTGGGTGTTGGTCTATGTGTCTGCTATTTTGCAGGTATCATATATATTTGTTGATAACTAAAGCCTTTTGGTGATTTTTGAAGTGAGGTAATTTAACATCTCCTGCTTTGTCCTCTTTGTTCAAGGCTGCTCTGGCTGTGAAGAATACTTTGTGGTTTGCTGCTTCTGTGAAGGCTATCATTGATGTTTTGATAGAGACCACGTTGTGATGATGGCAGCATAGACCACTTTGGGCGTTTGGAAATGCTAACACGGATTCTTTCAGTCCACAGACATAGATGTCTTTTCATCTTCTTGGTGTTCTCTTCAACCCCAGCCACTTCTTCTTAGTAATGTCTTGGCTGTGTCTGATAGGTTCTGGCAAGGGTACTTTTACGTTTATTTGTTTGATAATGAAAAGTTTCCTAATTTCTTTTCTCAACAAGTGGTGTTTCAGAAGTTGTTTAATTTTCTTGTGTTTGTATAATTTCTGCAGTTTTCCTTATTGATTTCTAGTTTTATTCCATGGTGGTTGGAAAAGATACTTGATGTGATTTCAGCTTTTAAAAATTTTTAGAAAATTTTGTGACACGGTCTTACTCTGTCACTGAGGCCAGCCTCAGCCTCATGGTCTTTCTGTAGCTCTCAAATTCTGGGATTGCAGGGCTGGTCAAAGCATGTGCCATCACATCTAGCTTAAAATAAACCTTGTGTTTTCTGTCCAAGAGTCCACACATATTGTCTGCTATAGACTCAGCTTGTGGTCTCTTACTTTGCTACGTGAGGTCACCTTCTTGGATGGTTTGTGGTGTACATTGGTAAACAAAGTTGTTTATTCCTTGAATTAGGTGCTTGTTCTTGTCCACATCTTTTGGCTTTGTGCCTCTAATTCTAGTGAAACTCTGGTCACATCAGCTGAAGTAGAACTCTAGATAGGATCATAAGTAAGAAAGTTTGGCTATATGTATGTGACTGATGTGTTTGTCAAATGTTTATACTGAAGGGGGACACAAAGCAAGAATCAACCCAAAAGTTGCAGTTGGTAAATGATGTTCAAAATGAACTTGGAGTTCCTTAAAGATTCACTTACACTTGCGAACCTGCACCAGGGCAGCCTGCAGGTCTCACCCACAATTGTTGGTCTGCGACCAAGTGCTGCAGGAAGCTTCCTGCTTCTGGGCCTCTATCAAGGAGGGACTGGGTTTACATCCCCATATCATGACTTGGTATCCAGCTCTTTTGTCTTTCCTCGAGTAGAATCTGCTCTGTCTATTGTGATTCCTGAGACTGGAGCTTGGCATGGTGGGCAGTCAGTACCTCAGTCGCCAAAGCTGACAGTAAGCTTGGTTGCTTCTGAGTCTCACGGCTTTAGGAACCTGCAGTCTTGGGCATGTACCCCTGGCCCCTTCCACAGCTGGGGGTGTGTCGGGTGAAACTTGAGACTTTGCTACTGGGACACAGGTCTTTCCTTGGTGCGGTGGCAGGTCCAGATACTGTTTACAGACGTTGGCCAGGGGACAAGGTGTCCCTGGATTCTTCTGGGTTTTACTGAAGTGGGCCTGACACCTCAGAGTTCCAAGAGAGAGTCCTGTTCTTACTTTTTCATCCTTCCTCACTGCAGGCTGCAGGTTTTGCTGGTGGCGGTGTGCCCTGCTGCCGGAAGCTGTGCAGGGGTGCTATAGACAGTGGGCTGTTCACCTGGCTGATGTGAAGCTGGGGGTGGGGTGGAGCTGTAGGGTATTTCGAACCCCACTCCCTTCTGGTCCTCAGCATGGCTTGACTGGTAGGGGTTGTAAATTTGAACCCTGGACTCACTTCCCTTCTCTCCCAAGCAGGGGATGTTCCCAACCATCCTGCTAGTTCACGGAGCTGGGGGAATGGCCCTGTGAGTAAATCTTCCTGTTTATCTCTTATGCAGTGATCTTCTTCTTATGCTAACATCAGGTCCCGGGATCCCTCATCTAGTTTCCTAGGCTCCAGTGGAGATACTTGGGTGTGTGGATAACTTCAACTTGATGTTTCCGTGGAGAGATAATTAATGGAAGGTCTTACCCAGCTGCCATCTTGCCCTGTCTTGCCAATGCTGCTGGTTTAAAAGTCTACTTCTTTCATTGCAACCACTGAGAAACTGTGTTTTATAGTTTCAAAGAGAACATTTAATTGAAATCATACATAGTTTTAGAATTTCCTTTTGATAAAAAAATGCCTATTTATTTTTAAATGGAACCTTTTTATTTTTCCTTTTTTTTAAATAAATAAGGAAAATGATAGTAATATTCAAGCATTTATCTGGAATCTTTTGGCCGTCTAGTTCTAAATACTTTAATACTTGCTTCTTTTCTGCAAGAAAGTGTGTAACAGGAACAAGGGCATCTCAGGCCAGGTTGGTCTTGCACGGTTTCTGCCTACAGCTGCTGGGAACAGCTCGACTGAGGTGTTTGCATTCCATGCCAGGCTGGCTGTCTTAGTTAGGGTCTTACTGCTGTGAACAGACACCATGACCAAGGCAACTCTTATAAGGACAACATATAATTGAGGCTGGCTTACTGGTTCAGAGGTTTAGTCCATTATCATCAAGGTGGGAGCAGGGCAGCATCCAGGCAGGCATGGTGCAGGAGCTGAGAGTTCTACATCTTCATCTGAAGGCTGCTAGTGGAAGACTCTCTTCTAGGCAGCTAGGATGAGGGTCTCAAAGCTCACACCCACAGTGACACACCTCCTCCAACAAGGCCATACCTACTGCAACTGGGCCCCGCCTTCTAATTAATGCCACTCCCTGGGCTAAGCGTATATAAACCATCACACTGGCCCTGCACAGGCTGCTGTCTACTGCTGCTGGGAACAGCTCCACTGAGGTTTTTGCGTTGTTCCTCCTCTGAATCTCTTATTCTGCTTTCCTGGGTGTTCGAACGATGCTGGTGCATGCGCAGTGCGGCCTTTATACATCACCAATTTTCTGGAAGAGATCTAGAATCGAAGTTTCAGCTTGTATTACGTTACCTTATACCTCATGAAAATGGCGCGATGAGTTTTTAGTGTGACATTTGTAGAGGCTGCAGGTGGATGGAAAGAAAACGCTGCTGGGGCAGGGGAATAGCGGCAGCCACAGACAACAGCAGCGAACGGAATGGTCTTGTTATTGACTGTGGCTTAGATTTTACAAGACAATGGATTCATTTAGGCCATCGGGTATTACCTGTAGCTCACAGCTGATCGATCTGTCTGGAACCTGCTTAGCCTACCTTGTGCTTTTCCCAGGCACACAAGCTTGCTTATATACAAACGCTAAGCCTGTTTAACTTAGATCTTGCAGGGCCTCTAGGGGAAATCAAGGGCTTCAGTTTATAATAGGTTGTAAATTGAAATATTTTCTAGATTGAAAATTTCAACCTTTGTACACTTCAGCTTTTTTATTCATACAAGTATTCAATTATATTGAAAATCCCCAAACTATTATTTGGAAACAGTGCTTTTGTTTTACCAATGCTGTTAAGTAGTCCTTTCTATTTAACTATTTAACTAGAAATATTGGGTCCTGTTGGCCCCCAGAGAAAATACATTTATATATATACATATATACATACACACACACATATAATTAAAAGCTCACATTGTACAAAGAGAAATGTTACAGCTCTATCCATATATGGTCATATCACTTTTTAAATAATCTGTTAACTTGTCACCCTTGTGTTTCTGAGGAAAACCTGCTTTCTTAACAGTAATGAAGCCGGCATTCACAGTTAAACTCTTTGTTGTAACAGACTACTCTGATAGCTTGAAGACCTCATGCTATTCCCTACAAAGAAAACAGGAACGAAAACATATTTAACTGGTGGTGGTGGTGGTGGTGGTGGTGGTGGTGGTGGTGGTGTTTTTGTGTGTGTGTGTGTGTACAGAAGATATTGTTGATAGTAGTGACAGTATATATCTTTTGAACAATATGTATGAAACTTATTTATTCCTCATATCAAGGAAGTTAGAAGTGAAATTCAAGATAATTCACCATCTGATAGATATGGGGGAAGGCCTGTGGACCTGGATTCAGGCTACAAAGCTGGATCAGGGTCATGAGGAATCTGATGGTCAAAGCTTTGGCACCTAACTGTGTACTAGTGGTGGAAGGGAGGCCTATAACAGTAGTAGGAGGGGCCTGGATAAAATGTGTGTGTGTGTGAGGGGGGTTGCACATGCACACATGTGTTTCTGTGTGTATGTGTGCGTGCATGCATACCTGCTCATACATGTATAGCTTTCAATCTTCTGTAATGAAAACATTTCATTATTTTAAATACCAGATCTCAAATATTGAGATTTCTCATGTTGAGCAATACAAATGCCAGAGGGAATACTTCATTAACCCCAGACATCATAAGCTAGAGAACTGAGGCTCAAATCTAGTTTGCCATTGTGAAATGCAGCCTTATAGAGATGTATTCTGCTTGGGTAGTGCAGGGATTTGAGTAGATAGAACATCAATAGGTTTTAAATGTCTTGCTGCTTGTTTGTCTATTTCGAGTGATGTAAATAATTCAGTTGTTGAGCCAATTTCTAAAAGCCGTGAAACAGAATTACAACAGAACTTGTCTAAGGCATATGCATTATGTTGTTTGTTTTTTTTTTTTTTAAATTTCCAGTTTACAAAAGTCTGGAGCAATATGTAGTTAAAATTTTTCTGTGGAAACAGATTTAAAACTGATAAAAGATTTTAGAAGTGTTAATGAGATAAAAATGTGAAAAATCACAATTATATATATAATTATATAGTATATATACATGTGTAAACTATTTATTAATCCACCTATCCATTTAGTCAGGTTTTTGTAGCATTGGGATTGAACCTTAGACCTTGTTTATATTAATCAAGGTGTTCAACCACCAAGTTTGTCCACAGAATTCAGAGGTGAGTTCAGGGAAAGCATGCTACCATTGGCCCATATTACATTTTTGAAACAGGACCCCATTAAGTTGGTTAGGCTTCTGTAATGTTGTCATTTTCCTTCCTCCTCAGTCTCGTTAACTGCTGGATTATAGATGTGGACCACTATGTTCAACTACATATCTAGTTCATAAAAAATATTTATATGAAAAATATAGAAAATTACAAGGTGAGAATGTCTTACCAGTATATAACAACTGTTACAGATCATAAAATAAAGAATAGCCCTCTGACATTTGACTTGTAATGCAAGGTCTTTAATCCTTAATATTTCTTTAGTATGTTATTTGTACTTTGATCCTTACTCTGGTTTAACCCAGAATGATAGTTGAATGGCTCATGTGATGTCAAGGTTGGGTCAATGATCATGTCGTATCCTCATTCATTCATTCCTCAGTTAGGAGAGAAGACTCATAGTAGCAAGCTAGCGGGTACCTTGTAGATGCTGGGCCCAAGTACAAATGATTGATTTAACAGAAACACAGAGGAGGAAGAGGAGGTAATTTTTCTAGCACATAGACTACATTGATTCCTACAGTTGTGTATTTCCTTTCTCCTTTGATAATTCCAGTTTTGTTAGAGTGAAATTCTAATAGCAAATATGTTCCAGCACTTTCTGATGTTTACTGTGGACCCAACCTTCAGAATCAGGGAGAGTGTAGACGTAGACTCTGGATCCTCATGATTTCCTTTTGCTCTCAACGTCCCATTTTCTAGCTGTGAGACTCTGGGCATATGCCTCAGCCTCCTGGCATCTCATTTTCCTCCCTTCAAAATGAGGAACTAAGAACATAGGCACAGTATTGTCAGCCAGAGAGTAAGCACATCAGAGAGGTCATACATGGGAAGTGCACAGGTCAGGGGTCGCGTACCTAGCTGGTGCTTACACACTGTTTATGACTTCAGAAAGTCCAAGCATGCTGTTGACAAAGTTTGTGTAAGAGAACACAGGATTTCTAGAGTTTTCAGAGGATGTGATAGCCCATGACCATTACAAAATGTCTGCGGATGGTCTGGAGAAGTACAGAAGCCCTCACCTAATGGGATGTGGTCACTCTTGCTTTGTTAACAGATACAGATAGCACTGCAAAGCTGAAGGCCAGCTTGCTGTGCTGCTGATGTTTAAGGCTATACCTCCTTACTGAATTTGTGGTGGGGAAACATGATGGCGGTTGTTCTTGGTGAGATGACCAGATGGGACACTATAAAAGAACCATCAAGTTTGATTAACTTAGTCTTTTTCATTAATAAATTTAAAATTT
This sequence comes from Apodemus sylvaticus, assembly GCF_947179515.1. Taxonomy (NCBI): domain Eukaryota; kingdom Metazoa; phylum Chordata; class Mammalia; order Rodentia; family Muridae; genus Apodemus; species Apodemus sylvaticus. The sequence continues at coordinate 8,792,590 of NC_067475.1, forward strand.
AAAATTATTTTACAATAATTTTAAGACACTGAACTTGTGGTAAATCGTTTGTGGTAGCCACAACCACAAGCCTTCACAGGGATTTCGTCGTAGAGGAGGAAGTGCAAATACTGACAAGTGCTATCGGTATTGAGCAGTCATCTGCTGTACTAGAAGGGCAGTAGCTGGGTGCTGTTCTGTGCAGTGTTAGAGCTGTGGGGATGGATCACTAATGTTAAATATGGTATCAGAACAGACATCTCGGAGATGGTGAGGTTTTTGAGAAGATGTGACATTGATGCAAGAGTTAGCTGTCTGCAGGCCAAGGAGCAGTTTAAGCAGGTTCCAAGCCAGAGCCTCCACGTTGTAGTCAAGAAAATACAAACAATTAAAAGAGGAAAGAGAAGGTGAGCAAACTGGAGGCGAGAGGAAAGATTTTAGAGCTGTGACTGCTTCCACAGTCATTGCTACGTCTTCACTGAGCAAGAAGAAGTGATTTTTAACTCATCTAGAACTAATTTCTGGTCATCTCGTCACTTTAGTAAAACAGCTTTCGACAAACAGAGTTCTCAGTGACACAAAGTGGGTATTTTCCTTACTCATTTCAAAATGACAGCATGGAAGGAAGAAGCCAGCAGGCAGATGGCTTCCATGGGTTTCAAAGCTATTTTAGCTTTTATTTTTAATTAAAAGGTATTAGTTATAGAAATTTATAGTGTGTAGTGGGCTACTTTAGCACATGAATGTGGTATACACTGGTTTTTGTCAAGTGATTAGCATTTCTGTCATTTCAAACATTTGTTTATTTTTGTATGGTGAACACTCAGGACCTTCTATAATTTGAGATATAGAACCATAGTCATTGTACTGTGCCATATACTTTAATAGAGTTTGTATTTTGGAGAGCCAACAGATAAAGTAGTTTCCCATAGATTTGGAGTATAAACGCACAAGAAACCAACTGGAAGCCGAATATGTTTCCCCTGATAAATGCTCTTTTATTTTTAATAAAACCAATTGTTTTCAAGTCAAAATCTGATAACTTTGTTGAAATAATTTCTTAATTTTTTTAGCATGCAGTTCTGGGTGATAGGACTCCTATTTGGTATCATCTACATGTGGATTTGATGAATTTGAAATTATGACTGATCCTTTGTGTGAGACCAGGCTATGAAAAGTAGTGCCTGCGTTTGGGTTGGCCCGGCATGCTGTTCTGGAGCAGCCGTCCTGGAAAGGGGCAGCCACAGCACACAGTGGCTGGAGCCAGTCCAGTGCTGGCCCAGCATTTATTTTGTATTCCAAGTACCTTGTGCCTTTCAACTCCAGCGGGGTTTGCCCAATGTGTTCTCCATGCACGCCCTGGATGTGATTAGATTCTGAAATCACCTGCAGATGTGGTGTAATTATGAGTCCAGCTTCACTTTCTTCTCCTCATGTTGTATTTGGATTATGTTTATCATGCTCATTCTATCGATGATATCTTGCTTATTTAAAATTTGGCAAAAACAATCTATGCAAACTCCAAAAACTGTAGAATTATTCTATCTAGAATTTTGTTCAAGCTAAATAGACAAATATTTGTTGACTACATGAATAGACTAGTGTTAGAATTAGCTGGGGGTCAGGGCAGGGTTGTATCCCTTAGCTGGGGTGGTGGTGGTTGTGGGGGGGTTGTATCTCTGTCTTTCTTGGCTGGGTAGGGCAGGGCTGTATCCTTTAGCTGGGGGGCAGGCAGGGTGGAGTTGTAGCCCTGCCTTTCCTGGCTCCTGTAAACTTTTACCTCTCATAGCTTTCTCAGTTTGGTCAGATATGAAATGAAGACATTTCAGTGTCCTACAGTGTCAGCAAAGGGAACTGGAAAACACCTCTTACACAGGGTACCTGTGTGAGTTCTAGGTTTTGCAGGTCTACTCAACTGAGTCTTCTGTTACTAAACTCACCTACTATGGACAATCAGGCTTTTCTTCTCGATTCTTTTCTATGCCAAATTCCCTTGTGAGTCTGGTGATATGTAGGGAGTGTTATCCCAATGGATCCCTAGCTACTTACTATAGGATATAAAGGAGAATGATTTTCCTATAGTAGGCTAAGGAACAGGATTGGAAGAATGTGTTAGCATTCATCAGAAAACATAAGTGTTATATGTCCCTCTATATCTTTATATCTGCAATCCTGTATACTCACAGACATGTGTCTATGTATACAATGATTCTTTATCATCCTATCAGATCTAATTGTTCAAAAATTTCACTGCATATCCACTTACAAAGACATCTGTCTTTACCCATTAAAGCATTTAATTGGCATCTGTGCTCTTAATAAATTAATAATAACTAGGAATAATGAGATAAAAAACATACATATCCATCTTGAAAAACAGTTTTATCTTTGGAAGAAAGAAAGTTCTATCTGTAGTTATTTTATGTTACAGGTTTCAATTTGGAAATAGGTAAGAGGAAAATCTGGGTGAAGTTTGATGGAAAAGATGGCCACTGGATAGGGCTCAATGTACAGGCAATATTTACGTGTAGAGGGTTGAGGTAAGTATTTAAGGAGGAGCTGATGGGGCATGGATGTGAGAAACTCAAGGGTATGTTTGGAAGGCAGTGAGGTCTGTATGCAGGTAATGAGAAAGGAGAAAGATGAACCCTAAGATGGTGGAGGTCTTGTCAACTACTGACAGCAAATGCTTACTGATAGTTAATTAGAAATTATTGAAGATGTTAACCCCAAATTTTAACTTTAGGAAGATTTTTGTCTTGCTTAATTCATGTGGATTAATTAATCAACACCATGTGGTATGATACAAAGTGGGAAGAAAGAGGAATTAGGCTGGGGGTGATCAACTTAAAGAAGTAGAGTCCTGATCTTGGGCAACTAGAATTACTCAAGGTTAGGAGACAGATGCAAAAAGTCCTTAACAGCTGCTGTTGGGGTTTAGATATCAAAAGTCCTTGAGAGTACCATTGTTGAAGTCTTATTCAAGAGTCCATGACCTCATTAGGAGCTGGTGGCACCCTTTGCAGATGGAGTCCAGATACAGGATGGTTGTGATATGCTTTTCAAGGAGCTATTGGAATTCCAGATTCTCCCTCTCCCTTCTCATTGTTTCCCAGACATCGTAAGGTGACACTGTACTACCATGCACTCCCTACCATGATGCAGTACCTCACCACAGCACCAAACAACATGGACTTTATCATGAACCGGAGCCAAAGTAAACCTTTCCCCAAGTTGACTGTTCCTGGTATTTTGTTAAAGCAATAGAAAACTGACTGACTTATCAATAAAGTAACAATAAAACAACTAGAATCAGTTGGGTTTAGGACTTAGTTTGAAAGTATTTGGGCTGTAGAAGGAATCTGTAAGAGTTAATCATATGTATTAACTTAATGTTTTTATATGAGGTTAATATTTCAGTTTGTGACATTTAGGAAAAGAAGATTGCTCTCAATCCAAACCTTGGAAAATGTAAATAGAACAGTAGAATCAGCCTCCTCCAGTGAGAGAATTCTCCTGGAGACTGCACTCAGATTGGACATGGACTATCTTCCAGGGTATCTGTCTAATGCAGTTGGATTGGGAGGACAGCACTCCAGCTTTTAGGAGTGTAGTCTGCTAGTCTTTTATTCTCCTTAGGTGACTACACCAACTACTTAACTTATTTTTTTTTGTTGTTGTTGTGCTGTGCGCGTGCGTGCGCATGCGCGCACACACACAGACACACACACACACACACACACACACACCACATACTTTGTTGCCTCTGTTTCTTTAGAGACCTTTAATAGAATGTCTTATGGATAGCTGTAGTTTGTCTCTCTATCTTATCTTAGCAGTCTCCATTCTCTGGGATGCAGATAAGACATCTGGAACTCAGTGGGTCAGGCAACTTATGTAAGATGGATCAGGTATGCAGTGTCTGAGATGAGGTATTGGTGATGACTGATGATTCACTGACCCGCTGCTAATGTTGAATGATGGTGGTGAGCTGTATCTGTTTAGATCTTTAACCGTGGCAGAGATATTAAAAGGGAATAGATAAGGGGAGTATTTCCTCCACAGCCCGTGAAGCAGTGGAACATTTGGAAGAGGCCTAATGGGAGGAAGTTGAGCCATTGGAGGGACACTCAAAGTCAAAGAAATTAAAATGTCATGCCACTGTCTTGACTTTACTGCACATCCTTATTTGCCATGCCGATTTAAATACAAATGGAACACTTCACTTGATTGGATCCTGGAGGGAGACATTTCTGCATGATGATTATCCAGGGATAGAAAATGATTCGACCTTGGAAAAGACCAAGCTTCTCCTGTAAAAATGTTCTTATGTCTCAGGCGTACCATCTGACGCCAGTGTGCATGGTTAACCTTTCCATAAAATGATGTCCTTTTATTATCAAAGAAATCATACACAGACAGTAAAACTATGTTTTTACACATTTAAGAAAAAGATTTACTTTTGATTCAGTGTCTTTGTGTCTTGTGTGTGCATGAGGTTGTGTGTGAGTGAGCATGGATGCCCGAGGAGGCCAGAGGAGAGGTGCGAATTGCCTGGAGCTGAAGTTATAAGTGCTTATGGCCGGTTAAACCTGTGCTTTTGGTTTTCAGCTTCAAGTTTCATAAGAGGAACTCAACGACATTGCTGTTAGAGTAAGGCCTCCATAAGGAATGGCACTTTGCTATTGGTGGACACCAGGCATTTGTAAGATTTGAGAATCATCTGGAAAATTCAGGCTGAAATGACTTTTCTCTCCATATTTTTTCAAGCTTATCCTTTGTACAAATCAAGAGTGACTTCCTTGGTTTTTCATCTATTCACTCTATAGTAAAGTTTCAATCTTAGAAGGCCCACAAAGGTCCTTGTGCTAAAGGTGTGGTACCCAGCCCATGAAGCAGTGGAACATTTGGAAGAGGCTTATGGGAGGAAGTCGGGCCATTGGAGGGACACTCAGAGTCAAAGAAATTAAAATGTCATGCTACTGTCTTGAGTTTACTGTGCATCCTTATGTACAATGCCGATTTAAATACAAATGGAATACTTCGATTGATTTGAAAATCATCAGAATTTTGCAACATTTTATCCTGTGGCATTTTATTCATTGTGACTCTGAGTGGTTAGAGGAGAGAGAATCAAGACAGGATCACAGAGTTTAGGAGGAGGAATAATGGACCCCATAGGCACAGCGCTGAAGCCAGCACTTGGAATGTAGGGATGCTTACGGGACCAACACTGATCCTGCTTAGTGGTTTGGCGTGCATGTGTGACTTGCTGAGCCCAGTAGTTCCTCTCAGTACAGCAAACAATGCACTTTCCTATCTCTAAGCTCCTACTCATTCTTCTTTCTCTTTTCTCAAACATGCCCAGTAACTGCTTCTGCCCTTCCCTGGGGAAGAGTTTGGTCTCAAGCTGGTTTGCATTAATGCTAAGGGAAGGAAGGAAGATCCCCTAGTCCACTCTCACGTAGGTGCTGGATGAGAAGATGTTTCCGGGAGACCCTTCTTGGGGAAGCTCAGGTTCCTGGCCAATGCTCTATTGTTCTGTTGGAGTTTACTTACAACACATAAACTTAAAAAAGAATAATTAAGATGTCAGGATGGGGGCTTTCCAGTGTTGACTTGAAGCATAGCAACCATTAGACTCCATGTTCAATGAGACTGCATGGGCTGATTGTCAAGAATATGATAAAATTAACCAATGAATCTAATAACCCACTAAATGAACACAATAAAGGACTGTATTTGTTTGCAAGGGCTGTGTAACCAAGTACTACAGACTGGACAGTATACACAACATAAAGTGGAACTAGAGATGTAGCTCAATTAGTATGACACTCACCTAAAACATACAAGGCTCTGAATTTGTTCTTAGCACTATACAAGAGTCCACACCTGAAACCACAGACTTGAGACCTGAAATACAGGGATCAAAAGACCAAGGTCATCCTCAGCTCCATGGTAAGTTTAGGAAAGACAAAATTGTAGTGTCTCAGATGGCTGTAGGCCTGGTGGTAATGACAGTGAGGTTAGGTACTCTGAGAGCTGTGAGGGAATCTGTCCCCTGCCATTTGCCTGCCTGGTGCTTGCCTGAGTGATCCTGAGCAGTCCTGGCTCTGTAGCTGTAGCATGTCAGCTTCTACCTTGATTTTCACATGTGTGTGGAAACCTCTGTGGTGCAGTATCGCAGGTTATCTATGCACACAGACCTCAGTCATAGTGGATGAGAAGTTGTATGCCAGCATGGCCTAGTTGTGGTTACATCTACAAAACTCTTGCCAAAACTACAGTAACAACTCCCTTCTTCATTGTATCTAGGTGCATTTGCCTCTTCTCTGACCTTCCTATGCAGCTATACCTATAATAGTATGATATACTATTAGCAGCCAGTAGTATGGCTGCCATGAAGAAAATTGACCAAATTATGTTTTTTTTTTCAGACATGATGATGGTAGGTAACCTAAGGAAATCACCAGATGTCTTTATACTTGTTTTCTTCCTTGTAATGATGAAAAGACACAACATGACTACCCACCTCACAGACTTCTAATAAGGATCAAATTAAGTAGTTTAAAAATATCTAATACTCTGTCTGTGGTAGGTGTTGATGTATCTTTATATAAAGATATGTGATTTCATTAGTTCCTCAATTATAACTGAAATATATTCCCAATTTCCCCAAACAAGTCTTTTGGAGTCTCAGTCCACAAGAGTAAAATAATAATTATTGTTTGTAATAATTAAACACATGTTGGGCAGAGATCTTTATTGCAAACAATTAACCGACATGGCTAATCTTCTAGAAAGCAGATAATGATCTCTGGGACCACCAGAACTCTAGTGCCATTGGGACGCACTATGCCGGATGCTCTCTTACCAACTCTGTCCTACTTAACCTAGATTTCAGTGATCTTCCCAGGCAATTCAGTTACTCCTCCCCCAAACCTTACTACTTTCCCTTACCCTTTCGAGTCTTTGCTTCAGGCCATACCCTTAGATTCTGAGGTCTGTAGGACTTTGCACATGATTCACTCTATCTTTTACAGCCTTACACCAATCGTTCCAACAATAACTGACTCCCAGTCATTCTTCAGGAACCTGTACTTCACAAGAAAGATTAATGTCTATTTTGTAGGCCATCAATCTGCGGTCATTGTATGATCGACAGCTTTATTCACTACAGTAGGTCCTCAGGAACAAATGAATAAAGGAACAAGGTAATGAAGTTACTTAAACCAGATGTGTGATCCCAAACACTAAGATGCCGAATAACTTAGCTTCTCAAACAGCAGGGATACAAGGTGAAAATCAGTGTGTCTGACCACAAACTGGAACTCTTCCCAAGTCTTCACACAACCCTGGCTTTTGTAAAAACATAAAGCAGTGTCCTTTATATCTACGATTGCTGCTGAGAACCAAAGCAGAAGAAGGACAGATGTCTGCATTGTTTTGGATTGAGTGCAGAAGGTTTTAATATCCAATCTGCATTCTTTCACAACCATCTCAGACCAGCCATGCCATTTTTTGTTGCTGTTAACTATTGATGGTGACAGTGTAGAAAAGCTAGCAGATAAGAAGAAAGGAAAGTTGAGAAATGTTGGATAGAAAGGTATTCTGGAGGGCCAGGGAGATTATGCCACAGGGAGGCACTCATCACCAAGTCTGATGTCTGAGTGTGATCCCCAAGGGTCAAGTGAGAGAAGGAAATAGCCGACTCCCCCAGATTGCTCTTTGAGTTTCTCATGCACCCTGGGACACGCTCGCACTGTGGGCCACCCTCCCTCCACATGCACAGAAAATGACTAAATAAATGTAGTTCAAAAATAAATATGTTTTTTAAAAGAAAGAAGGGTATTTGGATCACCGGTCCTCTGCCCAGTTTGTGACAGGCTCCTTCCACTCACTGAGCAATGGCTGGCTGGGTTGTTTCCATGTTCATACACAAGGGAGATGGGGCAGATAGCCGAGTGAGCAGAACTGCTTGCTCTGGACCACAACTCTCTGTATGGAGAGGAAAGCAATGCTCGCTCATCCAGTGTCAAATCAGAGTGCTCCTTTAATAAAGTCAGAACAGTAGCAATTTATTTTTTTTATTCGATAATTTTTTTATTTACATTTGAAATGATTTCCCCTTTTCTAGACCCCCACTCCCTGACAATTTATTTTTTTAAGAACTACATAAATTGCATTATTTTTCCAACCTACTTTGTATATATTACTGGAATTACTTCTTTAGAATCTAATTCCTTATCAAGACACAGTCCACCTGAATGTTCTTAAAAGTCCTAAACACCAGCTATGCCTTCTGCTTCCAACCCCTTCTGCTTCCCTCAGAGGAGGAGCCCACTGAAGGCCCTTTTCAACCACTCACCTGTTTTTTCTTCACGGCTGGGACTGGGATCCTAGCCACGCACTGCAGAGACCTGGATTCCTGTTGTTCATATTGCCGTCTCTGTGGTACTCGGACACACAGCTCTAGAAGCTAACACATCTTTTACTAGGTAGTAAGTCTCTGAGTTAATTTTATTACATTTTTATAATTTTCTTCTCACAAATGTATTACATATATTAATTTTCATGTATCAAGTGTTTATATAATAAACATGAAAAGACCAAAGTTGTAATTTTCATAATAACCAAATCGGAGCATGTTTCCTGCATTAATCTCAGTGGCAAATTCCAATAATCCTTTGCAGGCAGTTTAATTAAAATGCCAAACCTCAGTTTTCAACATTTATTTTTGATTTTTTTATGGAGTATTTTTTCTTTCAATTTCAATGTCATGGAGTGTGCACATTTCCTGTCTAAATTGCTCCATGTCTAATGCCATAAATGATTGCTAAGTATACCTGTACAGTGCATTCCTCTCTTGTTTCCTTGAATGGAGACAAAGCTAGCATCAATTTTGTCTCCATTCAATACAAAGAGAATGCTGGTTATTCCAAACCCCATCCCATGCGTACTGCAGAAGCATGTTGACCTCCTAGCAGGACCCACACAATACAGGGCTCCAAGCTTGCTCACACAGCATTTGTATCTGTCTCCTAGAAACAGTCCTGGGAGAGGGCTAATTCTCACTGAATCTGTTGAATGGATGTGTCTACAAATAGCTTTATAGGAGAATCAACTTCTCACATGCAGCAATAAAAGCAAACTAAACTATATTTTAGGAATGTTGGCCAACCTCTCACCCTCTCCTCTTATGTTTTGGTCTGACAGCTTTTTTCCCCCTGTGGATTAACCAGTTTTGTTGCGCCATTTTTGAGGAATATGAATAGGGAATCAGACTAGGGTGGCACATAGGCCTGGGGCAACACTAAAAGCTGTTCATTGTTCACTCTTTGGGAGCAGCTTGCCCTGCTAATATTAATGTGTCTTGTTTGTCTGAACTATGTTTTGGTTAAAGAATGGGGTTCTAAATAAGGAATTTCAATAACAGATGCAGAAGAGATTGAAAAAGTGATACAATTTATGTAGTACTTTGGAAAAGAAACCACTATTGCCTTGGTTTTATTGATTTTTACAATCCGACATCAAACGAGGGAGCATGTTTTCTTCCTTCCATACCCAGTTCCACAGCACCGGTGTGAGACGCCGTCTCCAAGCTGCAGAGATCCAAAGTCGGATTCCTGACTCTAGAGTTCATTACTTTAAAGGTTAGGTGAATGTCCACATGTGGTTCTTAGTGAGAACAGGGGAATGACAGAGAATAGCTCCGCAGAGGGCCATTTCCACGAGAGAAACACAAGGAAAACCATCAACACATGGAACTGCAACTAAGGACTGTTAATCATTAAAGGAAAGAGTGGCACTCTGTGTCACATTTTCGGTGTGGCTTGTGACAGGGTTGTTTTTTTTGGATACTGGCCATGCAGGCACAACAATTTTCTACTAATCAAAACATTCACTTCTCCAACCATACCCAAGTCACAGTTTAAACATGCTATGATAATATCAATGTAAAAATTCTCTATCTCCACCACAGGGGGAAAGTGTGCAGTCGGACTTTTCTACAGTTAATGGCTAATTTATTTTATCTGGCTTTTGCACTTTATGGTCCCTTTTCGATATTCAGGAATTTGGAAGCACCTTCTGGTTCTGGAATGGAGAAACAGATTTATTCCAGTGTGGCACTATTTTTCACACAGCTAGCGACAATATTTTGCCAGGTTCAGAAGGGAAATTAAGAGCAGTAATAGGGGCACAAAAGTGTTGGGTTGGAAATGTCATGTTCACAGGTGTGTGTGTGTGTGTGTGTGTGTGTGTGTGTGTGTGTGTGATTAGCTAAAAACAATTATAGTGGAAAGGATTCACATTGTACAAGCTCACACAGCACTATACATTTAACAAGTTCACATAGCAATTCTTAATGAAAAATTAGCATGTCTTTACTTGAACATAAAGTACTTTTTACAAAGTCTATAAGGTGCACATCTTTTGCTGTGGATATCCCCAGAAAGTCTCTCAAGGAAATCTATGGTCTCGAACCCCAGGCCAGCAGGTGCTCAAGAATGCAGTGCATGCGTCCCTCTATCTTCTTACCCAGATGGACGTGCACTCCAGTGACAGCAGCGGAGCCTAAGGCTGTTCCGCTTACAGCAGTTGTCCAGAACTTTTCATTCACTCCCTGTGGGTGTCTGCTAGAAGTTCTCTTTCAAACTGGCAAACCTTTACCCCATTTGGTTGGGCTTGGAATTAATTCATTCCCCATAGGCTGTATCCGACAGCCCCACACACCAGGGTCTAAACATGCCTTGGCTCTCCTCATTCTGTCTTGAAGCTTAAGAAATGACTTCTTTCATTTGGAAACGAGTTTAAAGCAAAACTTTCCGTAGTTGTAGTTGTCTGGTGGCTGAAAGCATTGTCTTCTGCTGCTCGGTGGCCAAAGCATCAGAGGACGGTGCCGCAGCTTCACCCTGAGCGGGCAGAGAAAGTGGGCGGAGAGGAGAGAGCGGAGGAAGGGGCGGAGGTCACCCAGCCCTCCACCCTCCGAGGCTGGGAGCATCTCTAGGTGCTCTGTAGTCCAGGGCACAGTAGGTCCTGCCAGCGATCCAGGATCCAGCGCTCAGAAGAGTCCTAGGGAGGCAGGAGCGGTGGAACCCGAGGTTGCGGCTGCGCCGGGCTGGTTGCGCCATGGAACACGGGGCTCAGCGCTCTTCTGCTCTGGACACAGCCACTCAGTGGCCCAGGATGCCGAGGTAACAACAACCCTGTGGCTGCATTCCCACGGCCGGATTCCCACGGCCCCTGGATTCTCCAGCTGGACCCAGGGTTGATAAACTCCTGTGGCCAGAGTCGCAGGGGCTCCCACTGGAGAGCAAATATAGGCTGAGATTTGCAAGGATTTTGGACCCAGATCGTGGTGTGCTGTGGGGAAAGAAGGGTTTTGGGGCTTGGCTGTAAGTATGGGGCTCAGTAGCAAGAATCCCCCCACCCCCAACCCCAGGAGAGAAGCACGCACACAGGACTACTCCTTCTTTCCCTGAGATTCCCTGCTGGCTGGCAGCACTTCATGGTCTCTACCCCGGTTGCCACAGACCTTTGGCGCCCCCCAGGGTGGGAGGGGAAAGATCTCTCTGGAGTTTGAGAAATTGCAAAAAGTTTCAGCAAGTTGGTTAGGTTTGGTTTAGAGGCAATGTTGCAAGCTGAGGCCCCTTGGGGTGTGGGCTTTGCAACTGGCGAAAGTAGAACTGAGAGCTAGCACAGCGGGCAGCCAGCCTCTTCCCTCCAGGCACCTAAAGCCACTGTCAAATCCCCAGCCTCCCGGAAAGCTGCTCTGGGAAAACAATCTAATTGTCTAGTGGTGGGTGGCTGTGGTCCTGAAGCTAGGGCGGACTTAGGACTCAGCACATTAGGGGGGAAAACCCCCAACAGCAAACAGTACAGTGCTTCTCACTGGAGGTTACAGTAACCGGACAGCGTTTCAGGACAAAGTACTGAGAGGGAGCAGCTTTCTCCCTTCCTCATGCTGTGCAGGGATTTCTGCCCTGCGAAAGAAGTAGGCTAGATCAGAACTCAGAGCCTTAACACTCTTCCAGGAGTCAAAGTGTCACTGAGTGGTGTGTGTGTGTGTGTGTGTGTGTGTGTGTGTGTGTGTGTGAGAGAGAGAGAGAGAGAGAGAGAGAGAGAGAGAGAGAGAGATTCTTGTGTTGACCTTTCATGACCTTGGTTTTATGACCAGCAGGGATCAATTACTTGGGGGTCGATGTCTGACAGAGAAAAGAGCAAGGTCTTAAAGGATTAGTTATTTCAATAGATGGCTGTGCTTTAAAGACTTCATTGGATTGAAATCTAATCTTGTTAGTGTTCTAGTAAGACTCAAATGATCCAAGATGTCAAGGACACACATCAACATTTTATTATTATTATTATTATTATTATTATTATTATTATTATTATTTTAAGATTTCTCTCTTTCTAGGGAAGTGAGCTGACGGGTGTCAGTTTGGGTGGTATCTTTATCTCGAAAGAGAAAATCACCCAGGGAGGAGATGCATGCTGGAGTCAGAGTTCTGCAGCCTGATAGGCTGGGCAAATCCGTCCCGCCCAGGGTGTTGAGGCACTTGGCTCTAAATGTCAGATGACTGGTAATTAGGTCTTTGTAATTCCCATCCTGTGTGCTGCAGATGTCTGCACTTCGAGACTGCACAGTTGTGACAGGGAGATGACTTGAGGGCACAGCGTTTACCTCCACAACAATGTCAATGTCCATGAACGGTTCCAGACAGCCAGTGTCTCCTGCAGCTGGACTCATCGCGAACACCACGTGCCAGACGGAGAACCGTCTTTCAGTATTTTTTTCAATCATCTTCATGACAGTGGGGATTTTATCTAACAGCCTGGCCATCGCCATTCTCGTGAAGGCGTACCAGAGATTCAGACAGAAGTCCAAGGCTTCCTTCCTGCTTTTGGCTAGTGGCCTGGTGATCACGGACTTCTTTGGCCACCTCGTCAATGGAGGGATAGCTGTGTTTGTATACGCTTCTGATAAAGACTGGACCCGCTTCGATCAGTCAAACATCCTGTGCAGTATTTTCGGAATCTCCATGGTCTTTTCTGGCTTGTGCCCGCTCTTCCTAGGCAGTGCGATGGCCATTGAGAGGTGCATAGGAGTCACCAATCCTATATTCCACTCTACGAAGATCACATCGAAACACGTGAAAATGATTCTGAGTGGCGTGTGCATGTTTGCTGTCTTCGTGGCTTTGTTGCCCATCCTCGGACACCGAGATTATCAAATCCAAGCGTCCAGAACCTGGTGCTTCTACAACACGGAGAACATCGAAGACTGGGAAGACAGATTTTATCTCTTGTTCTTTTCTCTCCTCGGACTCTTAGCTCTCGGAGTTTCATTCTCGTGCAACGCCGTCACGGGAGTCACACTCTTAAGAGTGAAGTTCAGAAGTCAGCAGCACAGGCAAGGCAGGTCTCACCACCTGGAGATGGTCATCCAGCTCCTGGCCATAATGTGTGTCTCCTGCGTCTGCTGGAGTCCCTTTCTGGTAAGACCCGATGGGATTGGTAGTTTCTGCTTTCTTGAGTTTATCTATGTTCTATGCAAAGTTTGTAGCCATTATGAGGGTTTCTGGCCTAGAACGTCAATCCTTTAAATGCTAAAATAGATTTCAGTGCTCAGCTCTGGCTTAGAATTAAGTTGTGTTTGGTCCACAGGTTTATTTTCCCATAGATCCCAGTGTAAGGAAAGTGTTTCTGAACAGTGTAGTTATACTCTTGCCTGCTTCCATGTGAGGTAGTGTCAAGTAACAGTAGCTTCAGCACACTGGGTGTTATCTTCAAAATGCTGGTAGAATGGGTGGCCATGTAGACCATTGGGTCACGTAGGCTTCCGTTTTCATCTGCAGACAGAGGAGAACAGTTGTGGGACTGTTCATAATGTAAAGACGAAGTCACCGCTTGCCATCTCTGGGGATGAGCTAAGCTAATGGAGAGTTCAGCCAGCCCTGTGGGTAAGGAAGACAAGACATCACTAGTTCACCAAGGTCACAGCGCTGCGGACACCGTGGGGAGATATCTGACTGGCAGGGAGCCCAGATGTCAGACATTCATGAGAGTACAACTTTCACTCCTTTAAATGCTCTGTAGTGAGCAGGCACCTGTGACAGCTTGGTATTTAGTCCGGAACTAAGGGAAGTTTGTAACAGAAGTGAAACATTCATATTCTCTCCCAGACAGAAGAAGGAAAACTGTAAGGGAAGCCGTGGCCCCAGCTGATCCACTTTATGATGAGAGTAGTGATCATCATCATCCACTTTATGATGATGTGCAGTTAAAGAAGAGCCGCCCTTCTGCAGGAGGAAGGGAGAGCGTCAGTGGGTTCGTTCCTTTGTTGCAGAGGTAGGGAAGCGGGTTGGCACCCAGAGGCGGGCATTCAGGTTGGACCCAGGTTGACATGAGGCAGGCTGGAGGTAGAGGCAGCACCAGGTATGGCCATCACTGAAGAGGTTGCTGCAGACCGGTGAGTAGATGAGTAATGTCCTTTCCTGTATCCCTCTATGGCCACCTGCTGTTCAAGAAGGGCAGACCGCACAGCTTTCATACACAGCATAGGGGATCTCGGTGTGAGAAAAGGTTGTGAGTGTGGCTCCTTCTCAGGAGCCAAGGAAAAAGATGCCTTTGTTTTACAAAAGGTCTTCTTTTATAAATACTTGCTTGTTTTCATTTTATGGCTTTACAATTTTAATTTGGCTTCTTATTTTCTGTTATATAATTAAAAAGAAATAAAAATCTACTCATGCTTTCCTTGGGCTGGCCAGGTATAAGGATCTACGTAAGAGGGCTGAGGCTATTCATGACAACTGAGCTTTGGGAAGACGTGTGGGAGCTGTGGTGGGTGAAGGCAGAAGCCACATTTTCCTTAGTAGTCTAATGTTTTAGTTGAAGGACAAATATCAGATCTAACATTTTGAACTACATCAGTGATTTCAAGTGCTTAATTCAAACTTATGATACTTGGCACGTGGAATTTGTTATGTTTTTAAACTAATGTGGTTTTTCAAAACACAGAATGAGGACTGAGAGAACTGTGCTTAATTTGGCAGTTGTGGAGGTAAAATGAAAAGAGCAGGGTGAGAATGTTAGGGGAACTTTGAGTGTGAAGGGTGAAGGTCATAGCTTGGAAGGACCCTGTGATAAGTGCCTTAGAGGGACCAGGCCTCAGACAGCAGAGGTGGTCATTGAGGTGAGTGTGGATCTGTTCTTAATCATCTTGAACATTTCCTTTAGCTCTGGCTTTTGACTTTGAGGAACTGGAGTGAAAGATTAGCTTCTGTAAGACCACAGAGGACGTGGGATCCCAGATTCTTGCCAGGGATATGTGGACTTTACATTTTCTCTCCTTTTCGTTTTTTCTGAAAAATTGGTTTCTTTTATTGATTACATAGATGATATGACTTAATTCATATTTCAAATAATTTTTAATGGCATTCATTTTGAGATTTCCTTTTCTCTTCCTTCTCTCCCTCCTCTTCCCCTTCCTTCTCCTCTCTCTTCCTCCTCTTCCTCCTCCTCTTCCTTCTCTTTCTTTCTCCTCTTCCTTTTCCTCCTCTTCCTCCTCCTTCTCTTCCTCCTTTTCCTGATCCTCTTTCTCTTCCTCCTCTTCTCCCTCCTCTTCCTTCTCTTCTTCTTTTTCCTCTTCCCCCTCCTCTTCCTTCTCTTCTTCTTTTTCCTCTTCTTCCTCCTCTTTCGGAGTGATATACAGAGTTGCAGATTTTCCTGGGGCATTTTCTTTACTTTCTCTTTAGGAATTATTGGTGTACTTACACATCATTATGTCCGAAATGCTTTTCAGTGTGTAAATTCCTCCTGTGTGAAGTGCACAGGCGACTTAACTGTGTTAAGTACACAGATGCCTCTCAATTAGCTGATATTATGAATTGTTTCAACATTCTAAGAGTTCTGTCCATGTATGATAATGTCAAATGTCTACCATTCACCCCATTATGGCTTGTAATCATGGTGTTATCTCCCTTCATGTAGGAGGAAAATGAAATTTGCTTTTCTTAGGAATTGAGATTTAGGAGTCAAGAATGACTATTGCATTTGTTTAAAATATAACTTACTAGTAACATTTATGTTTTTCTATATCTGTATTTCATAGTTGTAAATATTATTAACTCAGATAAATTCTCTCAATTAAAATTCCGGCTGACAAATGCAAGAACCTACATTAGGCTTTTAGTTCAGAGTTCCATATAGAAACAAGTTCACTCCAAACTCTGAGAGTCAAACATTTATAAAATGGTCTTTCGAGCTACATTTACCTGGAACTCACTAGGTGGAGGCGGCTGTCCTTGAGCATCTGGTGATTTTCTTGTCCTGCACCCAAGAGCTGGGGTTAAAAGCATGTCCCGCTGTGCCCATCTTCAAGTAACAATGTCTTAGCAATCTTTGTTTTGCCTTTATATACATAATGATGCCTTTTAATGCTCTTTTCATAGAATGTACAACTTTAAAAGGAGTTTGCTGTAACTACTATGCATATTTCTACAATTTGGTAGGGCAATAAATACTTGTTCACTGGTTGATTGAAACCTAAGTAGGATGAATGTCAAGAGATTGGAAATGATTGACCAGAATGGATTCTGAATTTTGAAGATAGGAGTTAAGCAAATACTGAAACCAAATAAATGGTCAAGTTTAATGTTTCCCAGGTTAGCACCCGTAGAGTAACGAAATGTTGAAATTCGGCAATTTGTTTTACAATCTTTTCAGAAAAAGGCGATAATTTTAAATGAAGGAAAACATAAAGTATCTGAGGAGCAAGATGATTTCCTATGTAATAGAGTTAACCCAAGAAATGTGTTCTTTTGTATATGTAGAGCTGAATTTTTATTTTTTTCCACAGGCTGTAACTCTTAGGCAAATCTTTCTGGTCATCTTTGTAATAAAATATTTAGTCTCTAAGGTGATTATCAGATACAGATCAATTGGATGTTAGGTTAACTTTGACTGAAATTGCTACTATGCCAGTATTACACTGACCAGCTGTTATAGAGTGAGTAGCCAATGATGGGATGGAGGGCTCTGTCCTGTGGCTGTTCTGTTGAGACTGTTGTCTTTGGGAGGCTGATGCTTGTCATCATTTTAAAGCACTCAATGGAGACTCTACATATCTGCGCCCTTGCTTTAGCACTAAAGGATGGTAGATGGACGCACATCTGCATGTGTTAGGTGAAGAGAATATATGGAACATGTATTCTGTTCTAGATCTTGGTCAAACATTTCTAATCTTTTAACATTTTGTGTACATGACAGTCAACCATTACTATGGGTCTAAATCTGTGCTTGTAACATGCATTTGTGTATGTAAATAGTGTGTATATATATGTATATGCACTGTATGTTCTTTAATTTTTTTTTACTTATTTTATTATTACTTGTGTGTGTGTGTGTGTGTGTGTGTGTGTGTGTGTTTGTATGTGTAATTTACTCCATGTATATACAAGTTCCCTTGGAGGCCAGGAGAGGGCATCAAGTTTTTTTGGAACTTGAGTTACAAATTGTTGTGAGCAGCCTGACATAGGTATTGAGAATTGAACTAAGGTTGTTCAGAAGATAAGCAAGTGCTCTTAAATATTAAGCCATCTCTCCAGTGCACATATAAAATACACATTTGTATCTATGCATATTGTTACCCCTTCTATGCTGTCTTAAAAAATATTATTCCTCAGCTTCTCTCTTCTATTCCTTTGCATTACTTCCCTCAGAGCACTCAGACATTTCTTAGTTGACCTGTTAGTTGCTTGGATTTTGCTCTTACATGAAAGCTACAAAGAGGTGGGGGACGGTGTGTACTGCTGCGTCCTCAGCTCCTAGACCAGCGTTGGGCCTGGGTTGGTTTCTACAGTAGGTGCCAGCTGAATACCATGCAAAAGAATATTTAATGCATGACTGTATTGTCTCACCTTGCATTCTATATGTGACCTGGTTGGTTTTGAACCTTCAATTCATGATTGGAATTGGAGGAGAAACGCTTCCGCCTGGAAGTTTCCAAGTAAAAGAGCCTGCAAGAATCCTGGCCATTCCGAAGCTTGCATCTGAGTTAGAATTTAGGATCTTGTCAGAATCAGAAGCATCTAATTGACAAACCATGTTTGGGATTTTATTTTTACACTATTACAATAATCTATTTATGTGTCATTTCCTCAATTAGCCTCAGTAGTTCTTGGTGTTGTGTCCTATGGCATTTGTGTTTTAGTTTTTAAACATGAGGGGGGCATTAGTCAACATGCATTTAATAAAAAAATTAATAAACCAAGCACTGAGTGGGTAGTTTCAAGGTGAAGGAAAACATTAAGCAATAGAATGTGTTATAATATATCCCCATAGTCTTTAGCATTGTCTGTCTTTTTACAAACACCACCAAAACATGTGTGGGAGTGAAGAGGAGCAAATTACTTCGAATAAAGAGCTCCAGATGTTGCATGGACAGTGCCATAAAATGAAATCTTTACTTTAAATGTTGAAATTTGTCTAAAATTGAGCTTGGTGATGTCATATCTCTTCTGGCTGATTGGATCAATTTGTGTGCATATATGTTTATCTATCTACCTATCATCTATCATCTGTCTATCTATCTATCTATCTATCTATCTATCTATCTATCTATCTATCTATCTATCTATCTATCTATCTATCCATCCATCCATCCATCCATCCATCCATCTATCTATCTATCTATCTATCTATCTATCTATCTATCTATCTATCTATCTATCTACTTAACTAACTAGCTAGCTAACTTCCTACTCATATCTTGATTTATATATTTTTGAGGCAAGTATTAGCTATTCCACCTGGCCTTGAACTCATTAAGTAGCCAAAGATAACTTCAAACTTTTGTCTCTATGTCCTGAGTTCTAGGAGTACAAGTGTAGGCTCCCACACCTGATTTACACAGTGCTGGAGATGGAATCTAAGGCATTGTGTATACTTAGCAAGCACTGTGACAATGGAAACTTATGTTTCCAGCTCTCGGTTTGTAGAGCAAGACCAGAGATCACGTCTCAGAGTAACCAGACAGAATATTTTTATGAATGTGGAAGCACCCCATAGAGACACCCCTTTGGATGAGTCTTGCTGGGGGATATTTCAGTTGAGCATAGCTACTTTACCCACCATGTGACACTGTCTCTGTCTGTGGTCATTCTATACAGTAATAAATAAACATGAGACTGAGAGACTACTCTGCTCCTTGTCTCATTTGGGACACATCCTCAGGGCACTTACTGCTTCCAGGTTTGCTGAGGTATCTGCAGCGGGCTTCCCTGGTGGTTTCTGGACAGCTTGGTCTCTGCCTGGTAGTGCTACCTGCACCATGCCACACTTTGAAGCAGGTTCATTGTACAGACCTTCATTCCAAGCTAATTGTTTGCAGAGTTCATCTTGAGACAGAGATTTGTAACTGTTCATGCCTTACCTACATGTCAAGAACATTGCATGCAGATTGAAATAGGACCAGGTAAACATGTTGCCCTCTGCCTGTGAACTGACCTTGATTGAGAAGAGTAACATTTTTCCTCATGGAAAACTCTGCCCAGTGAAGTTTGGTTAGTTAAAGAAAAGACACTGCTAGGCTGAGAAATTACCCAAAAGTAAATTGCTTAAGATGAGCATGGTGGTCTGGAAGATTTTCTTTTTTAATTTTAAGTTCATTCATTCTTGGCAAAACAAAATTTCTTGTTTTCCAGAAGACATAAAAATGCCCAAAGATGTCGCAGACATAGAGACAGCACTTACAAAACATAGCCTGAACCATTCATGTATAAGCAAATCACAAACATGTGCATTATAGTTTTACTCTCAAAGTCTTCTCATTTACTGTGTGGCCTTTTATTAATCCTCCATACATTTAAGGTATAATTCGAGGTGCGAGTGCTTCCAGGTTTCCCACACATAAGTTTATGTGCATGGACTGATGTGAACAGGAGGTATATGAAATGTGGTCACATCTGTGTTTGGTTTAGAAGGCGTTAACAGCCACACTGATTTGTCCTGGCATAACTATATTGTTTATCTGTGTTCAGGAAGGAATGGGAGAAATTTGCCTTTTGATTCTTGTAAACATATCTTTCAAAGCTGGTACAAACTCGTCCCTCTGTGTGTTCTCCGACCTGCGTGTGAGGGTGTGAATGCCACAGCAGACTGGATGCAGTTGTGGTTTACACAGTGAGGGAGGTGGTTTCCTCTCTCCCCCTTGCTATTGAATCCCCAAATAAAAACCAGAGGGAGTGAGCTGTGCTGGGATGCCGATTGAGACATAGACAATGGATTCTGTGGAAGGAATCATCCTAGCTTTTTGAGCATTGTTGCAAATCAAGCATACCCTTGAGAGTAGTTATTTAGAGCACATGCTGGGAACAGGGCGGACACCCTGAGCACCTCAGCTATGACCTTGGAGTTACCCGGAGATAATTTTGTACATCTGGGAACTGATTGCAATAATCATACTTATTCGGAGGCATTATTGAATGGAATAGGTTCACTCTCCTAAAAACTGTAACAGAGAAATTGGCACATAGTAGACATACAACATAAAAGAAAGCCTCTATAAAACTATTGCCGTGATTTTTTTTTCTCACCATCCTGATTAAATTAATCATGTTTAGTTCTGATGTTTTTAATGTCTCCCCCAGCATCATCAGACGGGCTGGCTGATACAGAGGACAAGGGCAGAAGCTTATAGTTTCAGAAAACATTTCTTAGACATTTTTCCTTGGTTCTGGTTCTTATTACAGATTCTCTTCCAAAGTACACTGCTCCTTGCATCTTGCTCCAGTTTGAATACTGTTTCTTAGACTGTAGATAACAAATCAAGTTCAAATTAGCAAAAATTGTTGGCATGATCGCGTGGCACCATGTTTGGGGCTGTGAGCGGGGCCAGGAGCAAATGAGCTCCTTTCCCAGAGAGAGGGAACAGCTCAGACGATGGACAAGGTCTCAGGCTTCTGCTCTTGAAGAGGTAAGCACAGTGGGTTAGAACTTGCTTCCAAGCCCCTTTCTTCCACTTTTGGCTATGTGATTAGAATGATTTATTCACTTACAGAGTGGGTATCCCAATAGCACCGACTTTATAGGTCTGTGGCAAAAAACTAGATAGGTTAATGTGTGAAGAAGCACTTAAAGTTGTGTCTGACGTACATTAGTACCATGTGTTTTCAGTCATTATGCTATTTTTTATGTTTTTTATTGTTGCTGGTACTTTTAAATGGCAATGCTGTCATATAGTAATTTTGTCTATGAGATCATCAAAAGGACTTCAAATGTATGTAGTCAGGGAAGTGAGTCTTCCAGCAGGAGTTGTCCCTTCCTCTGTGGAGACTCACTAGTACTGACTTACTGATTTGAAAAATTCCTATTGGGCACTTGTCATGTGCCAGGTGCTCTTATATTATTGAGAATATCATTCACTGTGATTCAACAGTACATAAAGTTTATGGTCACAGACAAGGGTCCTTGAAGAAATTAAGAAGGATGTGTGTCAGTAGTTGAAATAAAGTAATAGCAGGTGTTCTGTTGTGGATGTTTGAGGATGAGATCTCCTTTGACAATTCCTACAATGGAAAGTGTCTAGAGAACATCGTTTAGAAAGGAAAGTTGGCATACAAACCCAAACACAAGTCAAGCCAAAAAGGAAAGAGGATAATGCCTACAGATAAAAAAGTGTGCATTTCATACAGTGGTGTTGGTACAGGTTGTCACAACATTAGAATATAGTAGATAGAGGAGGATTAATATTTTTATTGAAAAGAGATTCTTCTCCCATACAACACACCCTAACCAGTTTCTCCACCTTCCATCCCTCCCAGAGTGTTGAGTGTTTAGTGAATTAATATTAAGAGTTTTGATTCTTCAAGTAAAGAACCAGCACTAAACAGTTAAATCAGATATAAATATTGAATGATTAAATTAATATTTCATAAATCGTTGAATTAGTGACACGACTCAGGCTATAGAAGACACATTAGATATTGGTGAGAAAGGCACTGCAAAGTTGCTATGCTTTCTAGGCACGCAGGTTAAAAACACATTTTGGAAAAGACTGAACATAGAAAAATTAATTCAGATTTCTATGAATTTTAATAATGGAAACAGTGAAACTAAAAACTTGCCTGGCCTTTCATTTATTCACTAAGTCCTCCATTGGCCAGTTCTTTGCTGAGGGGAGACCTGGAGTGTCCCATGTAGAGGGCAGAGAACCCAAAAGGAGAAACAAACTCGGAGAATAAGCGCCATGAACTCCAGAATCAAACCTCCTGCTCATTCACAGGCCGTGCTAGCAAGTGGTTAGAGCTCTTGCCTAGTATGCCAACCATCGCAGGTTCAACATTCCAGCCCTATAAAAATACTTATGCCTGTATGTAATGACAATAATTTCTAATCCACGCCTATAATCTGTCTAATAAATGGAATGGTTACACACAAATACTTTTAAAATAAGGGATGGACATATCTATTTCCATTTTCCTAGATCTGCTCGGGATGAGGCAGGAGGTTAACTTCTCACTGGCCGAGAAGCCCCAGGTAGAGCGCAAGCACACATGACGGCTGCAATCACAAGTTGTAGCCCACAAGTTGTAGCACAAGATGACCCCACGGTCATTGCTGTGCCTTCCACATTCATGTCACTGCTCACTCGGGAGCAGGAGAGAGGAAGCAAGTTAGGAATGAGTGCATGGCTGAGAGGCTGGGGCAAGGGTGGGGATGGAGAGCAGACAAGGTGGTGAGGGCTGAAGAAGGCTGGGAAATGGGGCATGGTCTGCTTAGGAACTCTGTTGGTAAGCCACGTCAACATCATGTCAACAGCTGATGTCACGTCAACAGCTGATGCCCTCTCACTGAAGAACATTCAATTTCATGCATTTCATCCTTTTTAAGTTACATAAAATAATCTGTGAAGAACAGAGTGGACTCTGAGTTAGGGTCAAATGTCCTAAACCCCACTCCCCTGAGAGAACCCCCGTTAGCGTTTTGGATACTGTCTTTTACTCTGCTAGCCTGGTCATGTGTTACTTTAGGTCTTTGATTGATGCACTGAAAGATTCTTTGTTCCTTCACGTCTGTGCAAGGCATGTGTGTATTTTCTGAACTCGTTTTTCAAGAATTCTTTGGGTATCAAGAAACAGGTAATTCTGATACTTAAAAAAATCAGAAAATTAATCGTATAAAAGAAACTTTTGAATGTTCATTGCCATTTAATTTAGTTCTTCACTTTGTAGCTAGAAAACTGATCAATTTCTTCTGTGGTTAATGCCTTTGCTTGGTTTGTAGGTGGTGATTTTCTCAGAATAAGCCGATGTGACAATATTTATCTCACCTCCTTATCTCTATCTCTATTTTCTGTGTCCATACCTACATCCGCATTTATAGTTTAATCTCTGAATGGATCTATATACACAACGTATCCTACTTGGATTGTAAGCACTCACAGCCAGGCCTGCCTGTTTTTTGCAGCTCTGAGCCTCACGCTTCTGGAAAAAGCATTACTTTTTTTCCCCGTGCTTCCAGAAAAGCACAGGGCCATTCATCAGACCCTGTGTTTATGTTTTAAATAAATTTATAACGTGATTTGGTTTGATTTAAAAGTTAATAATCTGAGTTTTGTTTTCAATAGGTAGCTACTTGTCTCCAAATTACTAGTTATCATTTTAAATATCAACTCATCTGATATATGGAACTTTTGTATAGTACATGCTGGGATCTTCTGAACCTATCATCCTATTCTATCTATCAATCACTCCATCACTCTATCACTCTGTCACTCTATCACTCTATCACTCTATCTATCTATCTATCTATCTATCTATCTATCTATCTATCATCACTCTATCACTCTATCTATCACTCTATCTATCTATCTATCACTCTATCTATCACTCTATCACTCTATCACTCTATCTATCTATCTATCTATCTATCTATCTATCTATCTATCTATCTATCTATCTATCTACCTATCTATCACTCTATCTATCACTCTATCACTCTATCACTCTATCTATCTATCTATCTATCTATCTATCTATCTATCTATCTATCTATCTATCTATCTATCTATCACTCTATCTATCACTCTATCTATCACTCTATCTATCACTCTATCACTCTATCTATCTATTTATCTATCTATCTATCTATCTATCTATCTATCTATCTATCTATCTATCTATCTATCTATCTATCTGAGACAAGGTCTTCCTTTATGGCCCTGCTGTCCTGAAATCCTCCATGTAGACCAGGCTGGGCTCTAACTCAAAGAGATCCACATACTTTTATACTTTTGCCTCCCAAGTACTGGGATTAAAGGTACTCAGCTATTTATCTATTGCATGTATCTTTTTATCCCTTTCTTCACAAAATTCAATACAAATTGTCTGAAGAAATTTGGTGTCCCATTTTTATTGTACTGGTTGTATTTTGAAATTTGGCAATAATAGTTGTCTGTGAGGTGTATTCATTTGGAAATAGCATGAGTTAGATGAGAAGCCTTTTTTCATAAGTTTTACTATGGCCAGGGTTGCTTGGCGTACAGCCTTTGTCTCATCCTGGCCCTTGCTAGCCTGTGTGTCAGCTATGACTGCTTTTACCATATCATTGACAGCCTGGGACTGAGCTACAGCCCCCACAGAGTGCCAGGTCTTGCTCTACACTGCAGAGCTGTTTCAAGGTTTATGTGGTCCCCTCTCTTTGCCACTGGGGCCTTCTCTGCTTTCTGTCCTTCCTTTGACAAGGTTGGTAGAAATATAAGGTATAACTAATTGGTCATGTTGGTGGAATGAGGGCAAGAATAATGAATCACTTGCTTAAACCAGAGAGGTCATTGTTTCTCAAAACTCATATTTCTTACACTATCATATATAAACAATAGAAACTGGTTTTATAATGTCAAATTAATTTAATATGTGATTTTGCCACTGCAATAATTTTTTTTCTGTAAAATTTTGGAATGAACAGCATAACCACATTGTATTGAGTCAATTTTCAGACAGTCCTGAGCTGTCTTTGTATTTGGGCATAGACATTCCTGCAACGCATCTTTCAAGCAAAACAGGTCAAGATTTTCTTCCTCTTCTCTCTTTCTTTCAGTGTCTTTGGTTGGCTTTTGAGGGTGGGAGCAAGAAAGCAAAACAGGATGAGAAACTTCCAGTTCCCATTGGCTGCAACTTTCTCTCCCCATTCAGCAGCCTGGACCTGGGTAGATACTTTACTCTGCCAAGTCAGAGAAGTGTGAAGGAGGGCGTAGATAAACCTTGTTTTAAAAGTTGATTTTAAAGAGCTCCTGGAACCTGGTACTGGTCCCCAGTACCTGGAATTGCCCCAGTTACTCCTGTGGTCCTCCCAGGGTTTGGGTTCTGTGTTGCCTAACACCCGTGTATTAGTATGAAGCTTCTGAGAATTTCCCTTCTGCGTAGCATACCCTAAGGGTTTGCTTAAATGAGAAATGTTCCTTTTCAGAAAGGCTTGGATATAATTGCACCTAGGGGGGAATAAACTGTGTGAAGACCTCCACATCCCTCATTCCCTAGTGTATTACTTCCTTTCCCCTTTTTTTTTTTTAATTGGGGGCATTGAGTCCATTGATGTTAAGAGATATTAAGGAATAGTGATTATTACTTCCTGTCATTTTTGACGTTATTTTTTAAATTTGATTGGTTAACTTCTTTTGGGTTTGATGAAAGAAGGTTACTATCTTGCTTTTTCCAGGGTGTAGTTTCCCTCCTTGTATTGCTGTTTTCCTCCTATTATCCTTTGTAGGGCTGGGTTTGTGGATGGATAGTGGGTAAACTTGGTTTTGCCATGGAATAACGTTGTTTCTTCATCTATGGTGATTGAGAGTTTTGCTGGGTATAGTAGTTTTGGCTGGCATTTGTGTTCTCTTAGAGTCTGCATGAGATCTTCCCAGGATCTTCTAGCCTTCATAGTCTCAGGTGAGAAGTCTGGGGTGATTCTGATAGGTGTTCCTTTATATGTTACTTGGCCTTTTTCTCTTAATGACTTTAATATTCTTTCTTTGTTTAGTACATTTGGTGTTTTGATTATTATGTGATAGGAGGTATTTCTGTTCTGGTCCAGTCTGTTTGGAGTTCTGTAGGCTTCTTGTATATTCATGGGCATCTCTCTCTTTAGGTTAGGGAAGTTTTCTTCCATAATTTTATTGAAGATATTTGCTGGCCCTTTAAGTTGTAAATCTTCACTATCATCTATGCCTATAATCCTTAGGTTTGGTCTTCTCATTGTGTCCTGGATTTCCTGGATATTTTGGGTTACAAGATTTTTGCATTTTGCATTTTCTTTAACTGTTGAGTTTGTGGTTTCTATGGTATCTTCGGCATCTGAGATTCTTTCTTCTATCTCTTGTATTCTGTTGTTGATATTTGCATCTATGTCCCCTGATTTCTTCCCAAGGTTTTCTATCTCCAAAGTTGTCTCCCTTTGAATTTTCTTAGTTGTTTCTACTTCTGATTTTAGATCCTGGATGGTTTTGCTTAGCTCCTTCACTTGCTTGTTTGTGCTTTCCTGTAATTCTTTAAGAGATTTTTGTGTTTCCTCTTTCATGACCTCAGCCTGTTGACCAAAGTTCTCCTGTATTTCTTTAAGTGATTTTTGTGTTTCCTCCTTATTGGCTTTTGTATTCTCCTGAATTTCTTTCAATGATTTTTGTGTTTCCGTTGTAAGGGCTTCTAACTTTTGATCCATTTTCTCCTGAATTTCTTTAAGTATGTCCTTCATGTATTCCTCTACCAGCATCATGACCAGTGATTTTAAATCCAAATACTGTTTTTCTGGTGTGATGGGGTATCCAGGACATGCTGTTAAAGGAGAATTGGGTTCAGATGCTGCCATATTACCTTGATTTCTGTTAGTGACGTTCCTGCGTTTGCCTTTTGCCATCTAGTTCTCACTGGTGTTAGTTGGTCTTGTCAATGTTGGACTCACCAGTGCAAGCTGCCTCTTCCCAGGTGGCCTCTGGTGCACAGCTGACCTCCTGCACTGCCTGGAGACAGGGTGCTGTGGCCCAGGCTGTTCAGATCCTGAAGCAGACACCTGAAGGCTCCCGCCGGGGCCTGCTGGACTCACCAGAGCACACTGACTCCTCCCAACCGGCCTCTCGGGTGCCCCTCTGTCCTCTTGCAGGACCTGGAGATGTGGTGTTGCAGCCCAGGCTGTTCTGGATCCCGAAGGGGAGATCTGAAGGCTCCTGCCAGAGTCCTCAGGACTGGAACCTAAGCTCTGCCTGAGCAAGCTATGCGCTCCCAGTCTGCCTCCCGGTGCACACCAGGTCTCCTGCACTTCCTGGAGACCGAGTACATTACTTCCTTTCCTAATGGTAACTAAGAGATTAGCAGATAGCTCCATCATTCCAGTGAATGGTGGACTCATCTCTGATGTAGTTTAGGATCACATGCTTAGGACTGTGCATTTTGTGTTTTTGAGAACATGCTTTAATTACAACATTTCTCTCTTCCATATATTTTCACCACCAATAGCTTCCACAGGTTTCCAGTCTGTAGTCCATTTTCTGCATCCCTGAGTCCATCTCAGCCCTTTGCCCTTCTTTTGCCAAGGTTTGTATATAGTGTTGATAATTAAATCATACCAATGAAATTAGGGCAAGATTAAAGAACCACCTTAAACCAGAGAAGCCATATCTATTCATGAATGAGAAAAGTGCCCACCCTAACAAATATTTAAAAAACAAAAAGCTAAAGCTCTTATAAACATTGGTAGGTTCTGTCACTTTTATAGGGTGTGTGGCAGTTCTTTCCCCTTCTGAAAAGCCTGAAGACAGCTAAGGCCGACTCTTATTTCAAGAGAATATAAACAGCCACTGTGCCAATGATGAAAGATGCCCAAACAATCCTAACTGTGGGGCAGGGAAGGGGGGGCTCTGCTTTTCAGCACTGGATTTTCACACTTAGAGAGGCTGATGTGTGAGCCTGGTGTCAAGTCCAACTTGCCAAAAGCGTTCCTGGGTGTGAAGGAAGACAGTGATCTATCCGGGAGTGAAATCTATTTGTGCTGTTGGCACAGTCTGATCTGTCTCCACAGGATAAACGTTTGCAACTAACTCAAAGCCAGTCTACATATTCAGAGGAGAGTGGTATTCTGTACTGTTGATCTAGGACACCATTTTGGGTATGGCTGATGCAGTGGGCTGATAAACAAGCTTGACCTGCCTTCCTTACCTCACACATTTCCTTTGATTTAGAATGGTGTTAGGAGGCAGGTGTCCTCTTGAGCTCATTAAGATGGACTAGCTTTCTCTTGGACTTTTGAGTTTGTTATGATCGGTTCTCAAAAACGGAGGTTGAAATAAGTATCTCACCAGAGACTATTCATCTGTTAAACAGCGTAAGGAGACAGGAAGAAATCACTTAGAGGGCACGCTTCATTTTGGTATGGAGCAAAGCCCTAGTGGGCAAGAAGTCATCAGGAATTTCTCTGCTGCCATCTCAGTCCTTACAGGACCCAAGCACTCTGAACACACTATACCTTAAGAGATGAAGGTCTCTCTTTGGAATGAACTTCATACTCCTTGTCCATGGGAAGTTACTGGGCACTATATGAAAGGACAACTCTGGGCCTCTCTGGGCTATTGTCCTGAAAAAGGGTGATTTTTAGGAACAGATCAATACAGTTTATTAAGTATTTTATAGCTAAAATCATAATAGTTTCCTGTGAGTGCTAGCTGTTGAATAATGCTTTTCCTTGCAGAATCTTAAAAAGAAAACATGCAGGCTTGCATAGGTTCACTAAAGGAGATTCAAATGTATATGTGTCTGGTGAAATCTCTATGAATATGCTACCTTGGTAGGTAGAGGCGGGAGGTTCAGGAGTTCAGGATCAACCTCAACTACAAGTTG
The DNA here is from genome assembly GCF_947179515.1 of Apodemus sylvaticus. NCBI lineage: Eukaryota > Metazoa > Chordata > Mammalia > Rodentia > Muridae > Apodemus > Apodemus sylvaticus. The sequence continues at coordinate 8,821,449 of NC_067475.1, forward strand.
CATTCAAGGCCAGCCTGGGCTATGGTAGTTTGTGAGTCAAAACCAAACCAAACCAAATCAAACCAAGCAAACAAACAATTAGTAACAAAAAATATATTACTATAGCATAGTAAACAAGTGAATTACTGAGTTGAATTGCAAGCCTGAAATTCTTAATTTGCCTTTCATTTCCTTTCCTGCATTCTCTGTGAGACCTGTGCCGATCATTATAACTTACATTTATCTCACTTTGGACAAAACAGATCAAATTTGATCTGTTCCCAGTGTATTTGTTTTGTGACTGTCTCTCAAGTTAGTAGAAACTCCCCAGTGACACAGCCATGTCATCTGTTTCTACTCTGCTTCCTTTGGTACCTCATACATGGCTTGGAAAGGTCTAAGGAAAATGCAGCTCATCTTTTAGAATCCTTTAATCTCCAATACAATTAGTGAAGGAAATAGCATCCCTGTGGCAATGGTTATTAACTGTCCAGGATGTCACATAAAGGTTTTGAAAGATGTATAACTTTTTGAAATATAATTATAAAACTGTCATTGTGGTGATTGTTTCACTTCAAGGTTGGTTTTGTTCTAAGAATTAGAATTAATTAATGAATTAGGACAAGCCCTGCATGTTTATCTTCTACAGTGTACACAGGCGAGCAGGTTTGAACTGCCTTGTAGATTCCAACTGTTGAATCTCACAGTTCCCTTGTATTTGTCCTCAGATACAGAGAACATTAATTAATATAAATATTAGGAGGTGCTTAACCCAAAGAATGTAATAATTTAGAGTATCTGCATTTAGCCTCATGAGCTATTATTATTCAACACAATTAACCATACATTACATCTGAAATAATGATTAAAAGTAAAATATCCCCAGACATAAGGAAATAGCATTCTGACACAAGGAAAATACAAAGACTTTGATTTGACCATGATTTGTGGAGAAAAATAAATGTGATTAAAAGGAATATTAATTTTGTACATTATTGTTATGATAATGTAGGCCTGACTATAGGGTTATCTGAACAAATTTACTAAGAATTTCTCTTAAAATATTTTTCAAAAGTATTTTTTCTTTTCTCTATAGAACAATACACTTCCTACTCTCCAGTCTTCCCCTACTCTATCTAAGCTGATCTCTAATTTACCTGAATAAATCTAAAGATTCCAAAACTAAAAACAGACTGCCCCCTTAGTTGGCAATGAATATTAAAATCACTCTTGATTTTGTAAGCAAACAGTTGGGCCTCTGAGAAACATCTTTACTCTTGTTATTGAAATGTAAAAGCCCCACCCAGAGGTCACAAGTCCCCTCCATGTGTCCAGGACAGACCCAGACCTGTCGGGCTTTGACTCAAACCAGACGGAGCTGCAAGGAGCCAGCGGCAGCACGTTGGTTACTTTTGTCTCAATGTCTTCATTTCACCTTGAACGGAATGCTTATTGGCCCATGTGCTTGCAATGTCTGGTGGCTTTGCAATCAGAACAGCATGGCTGACACTCATGCCCAGACACGTCTGTAGTGGGAGGACACCATAGCTCTTGGTGTGTGTATGAGTGCTATGCACATCCACGTGTGTACATGAGAAAGCCAGAGGGGGGAAGCTGAGCTGCCTTCATCTTCTTCCCTTGAGGCAGGCTTTCTCACTGAGCCCGGAACCAGGATAGTGTTCTGCCTTCCCCTTCCACAGTGCTGGGTTTGTAGGCACTCATGGCAGCACCCAAGTTTTCCTGTGAGTGCTGCGATATGAGCTCAGTTTCTCATGCTCTCATCCCCACCCCATGCTGCTGCTGCTGTATGTGTGTGTGCTTGTGTGTGTTTGTGTGTATGTGTGTGTGTATACACATGTGCATGAACATGTGTGCTTGCACGTATGCCTGCACACACACATGCATACAGTGCCCCTTGGGGGTCAGGACACTGCACTGGGTCTCCTGAAACTGGAGTTGCACACAGTTGTGAACCATCTGACATGGGTTCTGGGAACTGAATTTGTAGTAGCAATACTTTCTCTTAGCTACTGAGCCATCTCTCCATTTTCAAGTTCTTGAGTTTTCAGTGGATCCAAAGAAGGCTTTAGTGAAAATTTAGTATATTCGTTAAAAAAAAATAAACCAATGAAAACCACACACACGCACACACACACACACAAGATACATGTGATATGTTTAGAAATATTCATTCATTTATTCAATAATATTTTTCTCAAATGAATGAACACTTATCAGACAATGTTCATTCAAGCTTTCTGGGACTGTGCTGATAGATGGTCAGCAGTAGCTATTTTCCTGGGAAGGTTAATCTCTTCTGCAGGTATAGGTTGCAGAGGGTATATGGAGGGGCAGAGGGTTTATAATCATACAGATGATCAGGAATATTTCCAAACTGTAGTTACTCTGAATGGGGCTTGGGCTTGGGATGTTTTTAGATCAGATGGCCAATGACAGGACCCCATGCCTGCATGCCTACAAGTATACAGCTGTGAATGACCCTGGGGCTTTTCTAGGAGGTCATGCACTATTTCTGAAGAGAAAAAGAAAGATGGTGCTACCAAAATTAGCCTTGGCTATTCTGGCTTGAGAGACCTACTGTTTCCCAGTAGATTGCATCATTCCAACTTCTGTGCTTGGGATAGAAAGGCTCGTATTCATTCCCAGGGACACAGTAGGTCTGCACTTCCTCCTTTGGTTTTGTATTCACCTACCACACATCTGTCAGACACTCACTATGTTCAGAGAGATCCCAACTGTATGGTTGCTGTCAGTGATCATCTCTGTCAGCGCTGACTCCATGCTTAACAATTCATGCAGTCTACCTCAATGAGAGAATGAAGTTAGTCTCTGTGTCCATGCTTGAAGCTCTTCAGCCATGAAGTGAGTTTCTATAGCATGCTGTATAATTTCTTACTAACAACTTTGAGCATAACCACAAATCTTTTGACTATTAAGGACCTATGTTTAATTCAGGTTTGAGTGTACATGGATAACAATAGAAAAGGGAAAATTATGAGTTTTTATATATTACCTCATAAATATCCAATAAAAGACATTACCGGATTCCCATCATGATTACAGCCATGGTCGTACTTTATACTCCAGTAAAATTCAGTGGTAAATGAAAAATACTGACCAAATACCTACCAGACATTTCACATGTGAGACGGGCATAAAATATGACTAAACTAAGAACCAAACCTCAAAGGAATGTGTAGTTTATTTGTGGAGGTATGGGCAGAACTTGTTGTTACAAAAGACCCATGAAATCCATGGTTTTTCAAGGAACTCATTTTCTGAGAATCACCATCTACAGGGAATAGATACTGAGTTCTTGGCCAAAACCCCTGAAATTGGACTCATATCACCGCTGTTTTGTGAAATGAGTTCTTCCCTGTCTTCTCTTTGAGAAGGGCAGTTCTTACTTCCTGAGTTTTATTGTTGACTCGTGAACCTTCTTTCCCTGCATAGGTTAAATGACCCCATAATTTCCTCACATATTTATTCACCACAATGTAGCAGGCCATGAAAAGCTCCTGCCTTAGCCTGGCTCTCTTTAGTATGCATCTGCTTACTGAGTTCCACTCTTCTCTGAAGTGTCAACAGACTCCATCACTTTTCTGGATTTGGACTTTGGGGGTTTAGGATTAGAGAGATTTTGAATCTCAAACTGGCCACCAGCAAGGGGAATCTGGGTGTTAATCCACTTTATCTTCTGTATTAAAAAGTTTACCTGAACCTAGAGGTCATCTCTATTTTCTCTTGTTTGTTTCTAGAGAAACCACATTGTTTTCAGCGAGGCCATTTTGTGGTATTATTTGCAAAGCCTCTCAAGGATACGATACCTTCCACATAATTTCAGAGGAAAGGCTTGGCTTTCTGCTGTTGCAAATAATACCACAAGACCTCACAACATAATAGAAAGAATAACAGAATTAATATAATGAAAAAAAGGGTGGAAGAACTGGGGACCCAGGTTTATAGAATAATCCAAGAAAGAATATTTCTGGTATTTGCTGACATCTCCAGGGTAGGTTGAGTCGTTAGTGGTCTGAAGCGACAGCGGTGAGTGACTGACAGACAGGAGCAGGTTGATGACTGTACGTTTTCTATTTGGAAATAATTATAAAACACATACAAAGGTGTCTCTACTGCCTGTCTTGAGTGTGTTCACAATTTAAAAGTAATTTGATACTGAAAGCTCTTTTGCATGTTTGTTTACATAGCTTAACTGTGGTGAACTGTGTCAAGGTCTTGGCGAGGGATGTTGGGTCTTTAACCACTGTCTTGATTACTCCTTGGGGCCTGAGAATAAACTTCCAGGAGAGCTTTTTAACTTTGCTATTTTCCAGTCTTATGTCAGGTAAGGGCAAGGTTTCCAGGGCTCACATTTTGGGACAAGTCTGAGCCCGTGCAGGGAGAAGCACCTGAGCTGTGGTTTTGAGGGCCATCGTGCTGCTCACTTTCTGGTCGGTCACATAGGCTCCCTGCCTTTCTTAATTTCTCCTCCTCCAGAGCTGCCGATCCAAACCTTCTTCTGTGCTAGACTGTTTTGCTCCCTGCAGCCTCTAATATGATTTATCTTAACCTTTATGTTGTAATCATGCTATTGGCTATAGGAAAATTATTAAATGAGAGAAAATATTTTTTCTTAAAAATAAAAATAACAAGTGTGTGTGCATGTGTGTGTGGTGTATGTTTATATATGTTCAACTGCATGTGTGTTGGTGCTTATGGGTATGTATTCACCTGTTTGTGGAAGCCAGAGGTCAACTCAGATGTCAGTCCTCAGATTCCATTCACCATGGTTTTTTAAGACAACACATTTATCTCACATTTATATGCTGACCATACAGCAAGCCCCATAAACCCACCTGTCCCTCCCAAGTTCGGAGGGCCAGTGTGGGCTCTATGAGAGTTCTTAGGTCATCGTGCTTACACGGCAAACACTTCAGCAGCTATCTGCCTATACCTATGCTCCAGAAATTCTTCATAATGAAAGTAGAAGTCTAGTGTTTGTCTCTCCAGTGACTTCCAGGGGGGAAACATGACAATGGGTTAACAACTGTAGAGTGCAACACTCTTGTTAGTCATTGTCATCTCTGTAGAGCTTGGCTTCTGCTCCATTACTCATGCCATCCTAACTTCCTTGTGCTAAGTACTTTAATTATGTCCACTGATCAGATATGTGATAATGAACAAAATGAGTGATATACACTAGATAACATTAACAAATTTAGAAATTCAAAATTTAAGTCATTAACTTATTAACTTATTTACTTACTTATTTACATATTTACTTATTTATGTATTTATTCATTTATTTTTGTTGCTATTGTTGGGACTGGATAGATGGCTCACCAGTTAACTTTTCTTACGAACACTTGGTCTTCTAAGGACTGCAGTTTGGTTCCTAGCACTCATGTTGTCCAGCTCCCATCTGCCCATAACTCTAGCTCTGGGAGATCTGATGTTCTCTCTTGGCCTCTGTAACTACCCACGTGCATGTGTACATACATATAGGCAGACAGAAGGACAGATAGATGCTCATACACATAAAAATAGTATTAAGAAATATTGTTCTTGATTAGATCTCTGGATTATTACTGTTACAAATAATATTTTTAGTGGGATTCTATTTTGCTAGTATAGAGTACAGAGAAGTGCCTGATTGTTTTTAAGTTAGTATTGTTGAGATTTGAATATTGAATGCTATCTGTGCCCTGAATAGAGCTCTGCCAGTGAAGGCTTGGTCCTCCGGTTTGCCTGTTAGAGGGCGGGGCCTAGTGGGAGTTCTTTCTGGCATTGGTGGTATGACTTTGGCAGGTTAGTTCTTGTGGGATACTTTGTTAGTTCCTTGAAAGAAGTGAACAAAGCCGGACACAGGAAGCTTGCTGTCTCTCCGCCCCTGGTCTGAGATGAACTCATTCACTTACTGCTCCCTGGACAGCTGCCCTCGGCTGTGTGTCATGGAGACTCTGCAGCCAAAGCCCAGACGCTGAAGCCTTGCGATGCTGTCTGGGCCTTCATCCTCTATAAAGAAGCATGTGTATGATGCGTGCTCCTCTGTTTCTCTCCATATGGTTGCATGGCCTCTCATTGAACTGTTTGCTGTTTCCGCTAGGCTTATTAGCTTGTGAGCTTTCAGGAACTGCCTGTCACTGACGCTGTTCCCACACTACAGGCATGAGTGGCCATGTCTAGCTTTTTATGTGGATGTCTAGATTTGAACTCAGGTCCTCATGGTTGCAGAACAACTGCTCTTATCTGCTAAGCCATTTTCTTGGCCCCTCCTCATGCCATTTCTACTCTTTCCTTAAAGAACATCGCTATACTTTGGATCCTTCATGTACTCCAATGGCCTGTTTATTGAAGGCGTGGTTCATGGGGAAGCTGTGAGGGATGGTGGTGAATAGAAGGACATTAAATAATTGTAGGCATATCTTTGAGAGGCTATTGGGACCCTTATCCAGCCTCTATTCCTCTTTGCTCCTGGCTGTCATTAAATGAACTATTTTCTCTACTAGGGATTCTACCATGATCCCATGTGTCATCAAAGGCCAAAAGTCTTGGTATGTAATAACCATGGCCTGAAGTCTCTGACCATGACCAGACTGTACCACCAACCATAGACTCAGATACTTCATGGAACTAGACTGAAGTCGGCATTCTATGGCCAAGTATTTTAGACTATATAATCTGTGCACATATACACTTACATACCTATCTACATCTATACATATTAATAGGAACGGGTATTTAAAGTGCTGAAAATTAATGGGTAAAGGCAAACTTGATCAAAGATTCAAGTCAACAAGTTGTAATCTAGAAAATATGAGTATCCATGTTGAGTTAAAACTAAAGAAGAGGAATTTCAATGTGCTACTCTAAAGAAAATTAAAGCACAGATTTAGTGCATGGTGACACTTCTAGCATTGGGAAGAAGAAATGAGAAGTAGAGACAAAAAGAAATTCAAGGCCAGCTTTGGCTACATAGTGAATTTGAGGTCAGCCTTGGCTACCTGAAACCTTGAGTAAGACAACGAGAACTAAGCAAAGAGCATAATTAAAGAATAACTATGTGGTCCTAAAATGGTTAGTCCAGATGCCAAGAACCAGTAATTTACATTGTCTCATCCATGCTGCCCATTAAGCCGATGGACTAAACATTATGATAAAGTTTTTTTTTTTACATTGACCTGACTGACTGAGAGCAAGGACTGATTCCTAAGCAGAAGCCTGTGTAGATTTTGATTTGAGACTTCAGTTATGCTTTAGAGTCAGGCAGACCTCATTTCTTCTCCTGACCCAGCTGTGTGATCCATTGTTCCATTTTCTTGTCTGGAAAGAGGATATAAAAATATTCAGCGAGTTGTGGAGAGTACATGTGGTCTATTAGCTTAGAATAGCTTTTTCAAATCCTTAGTTTCTCTGAAATTTATGGATGTCTTTTATTTTTAAAAGGACAGCCACTTCATTAAGAGTTCCCACCAAATGACAAATGATTGTGCTAGAGCTTAGAAAGGCTTTGGGCAATCTTTTCAAACTACTGTAATAACAAACCACCAGCGCAATTGGAAATTTCTCTCTCTGGAAAAACATTCTGTTTCAGGACAGATGGTTTACACAGACACCTTATTGGTACCGTCTGCTTTTGCTATAAAAGGCATGTTGTAAACAGTCAAAGTAGGCTTTGCTCCTGAAACAATGGCTCTCTAACTCTGTGACCAACTTCCAGCTAGTCATCTCCATCCTAATTCCTACACATGATCCTTGTGATTACTCTGGTTAGGCCATAAGTGATAAACACTTCTTGATTTGGATGAATATATCTATGTCTATATTTGGGATATAAACATTTTTTATATTAACTGTGGGTTTAATAACAGTCATCATGACTGGAAACCAGAATTCACAGAGCTGTAAAACGCACAAAGTAAAATGCCTCAGATTGTGGTTGGGTATGTACCAGCTCTCTTGTCCTAAAACTGCCTTTCTGCCTATTGAGTTTTTACTGTCCTCATTGCAAAGTCAGAAATGATGGAGTGAGGATTATAATTAGAATAATGACTGCTTCAATTCAATAATAATAAAACAAGGTCCAATAATATCAAAGTGAGGATGAGAGGAAGGAGACTACCAAAATGAAACCATGCCATTCATCATAGGAGGATATAAACCCTAACCCTAACCCTAACCCCAACCCTAACCCTAACCCAACCCTAACCCAACCCTAACCCTAACCCTAATCCTAACCCTAACCCTAACCCTAACCCTAACCCCTAACCCTGACCCTGACCCTGACCCTAACCCAACCCTGACCCTGACCCTGACCCTGACCCTGACCCTGACCCTAACCCTAACCCAACCCTAACCCTAACCCTAACCCTAACCCTACCCTAACCCTAACCCTAACCCTAACCCTAACCCTAACCCTAACCCACTTAAAAGAAGGGATGGCCACACCTTTAGTTACAGCACTCAGGATGCAGAGGCAAAGTTAAGAGGCTATCTTGGTCTACATAGCAGCTTTTAGGCCAACCAGGACAACATAGTGAGACCCTGTCTCAAGACAAACAAATAAGAGATGCTGGCATGGCCTTGTGCTAACAATTCATTTTATTTTTGTTAATTTATAGTTTACACAAATCACCCTTTCATTCCAGATCAGATTCTAACCTTGTACCATTTTGACAACTGTATTTCTTTTTGTCTTAAAAAAAAAGACTTATTTGTGCGTGTCTCTTTCTTTGTGTGTCTTGTGTGAGTGTGTGAGTGTATTCACATGTGTATATACTTGTGTCTACATACAAGAGGCCAGAGGAGGCCAACAGACCCCTTGGAGCTGGGGGTACATTTGTGGGATTTCTGGCGGAGACTGTATCGCAAGCACTCTTTCCACTGCTTCGTCTCTCCATCTGTGTTCTAATGGATCTGGTCTGTTAGGAAATTCTGTGGTAATGGGCACAGGAGAGTCAGAACAAAACATCTATGAGCATCTTTTCAAGCTTTATGAAAAGGTCCTGGTGACAGTGGAAGGTTAGCTGGGAGACAATGGAACACCTATGTGGACGGAACTGGAAACACCATGCTTGAAACATGAGCCCTGCCAAAGCCAAGGAGGCCAGTTCATCACACCTCACCTACCGGATCCCAACCATCAAATCCAAACTCTTCCAGATTTTATCTTATTTACATATATGTGTGCATCCACATCCATGTGTGGGTTGTGTCGGTGCATTCCCACTGACATGAGAAGAGAGAGTCAGATCTTCTGGAACTAGAGTTAAAGGTGATTGTGAACTACTTGTGTGATGTCTTCATCAGGGTTTCTATTCCTGCACAAACATCAAGACCAAGAAGCAAGTTGGGGATGAGGAAAGGGTTTATTCAGCTTACACATTCACATTGCTGTTCATTACCAAAGGAAGTCAGGACTGGAACTCAAGCAGGTCAGGAAGCAGGAGCTGATGCGGAGACCATGGAGGATGTTCCTTACTGGCTTGCTTCCCCTGACTCACTCAGCTTGCTTTCTTATAGAACCCAAGCCCAGGGATGGCACCACCCTGAGAGGAGAGCAACCTGCAGGCAGGAGCGGATGCGGAGGCCGTGGAGGGATGCTGCTTACTGGCTTGCTCCCCATGGCTTGCTCAGCCTGCTTTCTTAGAGAACCCAGGACCACCAGCCCAGAGATGACACCACCCACCATGAGCTGGGCCCTCTCCCATCAATCACTAATTAAGGAAATGTCTTACAGGTGGATCTTGTGGAGGGAATTTCTCTGTTGAGATTCCTTCCTTTCAGGCGATCCTCGCTTATGTCACATTGACATAAAACTAGCCTGCATAACCTGCTTCCATGACTGGTTGAGAACTCTGTGTATTTTTATAGACACTGTGCACATGAGAAAGCCTGTTGTTACTATTACACAAAGGCTCTGGGTGTCTCAGAACAGGCGTCTCTCCAGGAATGGCTTCGTATTTTCACTGAGGGTATTTTCAAACAATGTACTGGGGAATTACATCTGAATGATGCTAAGTTCAAAACTGCTCATACAATAGGGACATTCTTTTTTATCATAGTGCTGGGGTCGAAACCAGGTCTCATACTTGCTAGGCAAGCATTTAGCCACTGAGCCTTTTAAAATTAATGAAGCCCGGGCAATGGAAGTGCTAATGCACCACAGAATTGTGACAATGTGTACCTTCATGATGAAGCTTTTAAATAGCCCTCCTTGTAGCACCATTGGTGTCCTCACTGCTACATGCAGTATTAGGAATGCATCGTGTTGGTCTGTCCACTTAGAGACATCCAGACTCACACAAAAGAAGCTGATTGCCCTACCGTAAGCTGGGGTTGGAACATCCCTAAGAATCAGTCAGATGGTCACATGCGTTTTTGAGACGACAATATTTTAGTGTGATGATTTGTTAGATAACAAGGCTAAATTAATCATTTTTTAGACAGGATTTTCCTAAAGCTTGTCTTCAGCATCACTGATGTCTTGCACAACGCCTGGACTGTGGACAGAGAAATTCACTCACTGCTCGATTAGTGGGCGTCTTGAAAGCTCAAAGAGACAGAAGCGTAAACACGCTTCTTGAATTTGCCATTCTTATTTGTTTTTTGCTCTGCTGTTTTTGAGACAGGGTTTTACCACACAGCTCAGGCTTGCTTATGATGAAGCCCACGTGGCTCTCAAACTTAAGATCCTCTTAAGCAGCCTTTCAAGTGCTGCATCATCATGTTTAGCAGGGCTTGACTCGTCAATGGCCAAGGGCGCCCTGACTCAGGCCAACATGCACACAGATAGAGTGTGTGCTGCTTTAATAATCCCTACAGTAGAAATGTAGCTAGCATGGATTCTGTTATTGATAACTAAAGTTGCAGATCCACGACTATTATGACCTTTGACACAATTTTATTTTATAGCCCGAATGGAACAAAAAATATTGTTATTTATTTTACTTTTTGAAACCTGGACATGTACATGACCTCTCCTCATGTATTTATTTAACACTTCTGTGAGCATCTGAGAAGTTATAGATGTAAATGATGGATTGTTTTCATACATCATCTGAATATTTTGTGCCATCTACTTTTTTACTAAAATTCCTAATCACTGAAAAGGGGGATGGCATCTTACTGAGCACAGGGCTTACTAGACTGGAGCTTATGACCCTAAGACCTAGATAAATGCCAGGTGGCACAGTGGTCTCCCTGTTACCCCAGCACTTGGGAGGTAAAGATGGGATTCCTATAGTCATTTGGTTAGCTTGACTAACTGAATTGATGAGCTCAATATGCCTTAGAAGACATCCAATGTCACCTTTTAACAATACAGGTGTATCCTGAAACATGCAACTTGTGTACACAGCCTCACAGTCAGAGATACACAGTCACACACAAAGAAAAAGAAACACACACACACACACATGTAACACTGAAAGATCCAAAGAAGATATTTTAGAAAACTCAATATACCTTTCTGTACTTCCTCATCAGAGGCTACACAGTGAGTCTGTCCACCACAGCACCTCTCTGGGTCTCCTGTTTCCTGGGACAGTACTTTGATCAATCCATGGCTGTGAACTGTGATTCAGTCATCTGTTGAAGAATCACAAGTCTAGATTCATTGTAGTACAGGAAGCCAGTGCTCAGACCTTCAAAACTCTCCCCTTTACCTGTTGCTTGAAGCGATTGCTCCAAGGCCCAGGTCATTAGTTCTGACATCAACAAAAACGCTCTCTGTAATGTAAGTCTGGGTGGGCCTGTCAGAGCATGGTTTCCAGACTTGTGAAGAGGCCTGCCATCAGAGGCCAGGGAACATGACTACAGACTGTGCTCACCTGCCCAGCTTACAGGTGGTCCCCATCTTAACCTCAACTCTCTGACACCTGCCAGCTGTATTAGAGTTCAGCTTCCCAGGCAATTCTGGGCACCTTCAAAAGGAAGGTTTGATAGATTATTCTTCTGGAAAATGAGCCATTTCCCAAGGGATCTGCTCAGGCTTGTTTCTTGTGAGTGATAGCAAGCCAACCTGGAATCCTCCATTAGCTTATGCCGATACAGAAACACTTAGATGTGTTTAATGCCTCAAAATATTTGAACACTTTGTGAGGACTGGGCAGACGGTTTATCTAATAATAAGTTGTGCTTTGAGGCACAACCTTGAGGAATAAAAATGGGAATGAATCTATGAAGTACATTTTAAGTGTAGGCTTTATACTTGGTAATAGAAATAAAAAGACACTCAAATGTGCACAGATGAGTATACAGGATTGTCATGAGCACTACAATAATTTATACTATACTAGAGACTGAGTGGGTGTGCATAGGGGCTGTGACAAGCTACAGTAGGTATGTACTAGGGGCTCAGTAGGTATGGATAGAGACTCTGACTATCTAGACTCTACTAGGGGCTGAGTAGGTTTGGATAAGGACTATGACCATATTCTTCTAGGGTCTGGGTAGAGGTGGATAGGGACAGGGAGCACCGCAGGGGAAACAGCTGCAAACCCACTATGATGGAGACAATGAGTATCACACAGAGATGAGACCATTCTTGGAGTTTGTAGGTTGGGTAGGAATTAGTGGGGAGAGAAATAAGGTAGCAGGTTTTAAAGAAGAGCAGTATATCTCCTGTTATATCTCTGGGACAAGCAAGTCCTCACCAGTAGTGAGAGCAGAGGGTCTATGTATGAGATAAGAAGTTGTAAGAGCAATATTTAGGTAATTTATGCAGCAGCCACTGTGGCATGTGCTGTGTAGACAATAAACATTTGTTAAGGGATCCCTATCCACTGATATCATTGATATGAATGAAGGCCATTTTTATTTTTTTCTGACAATAGGTTTAAGTTTATTTTCTTTAGGGATTTTCAGGTTTTGCTATATTGTATCTTAATACAGTTGGTACTATGGTCCAATCATCTTTGTAACTTTTCAGAATCATCTTCGATTTATGTATTTATTCCTTATTTTGGTAGCCTGATGTTCCCGCCTTTCTCCCACTTGCACCTTTTTATGTGGTTGTCGGAGCTGGGCTTGGTGATTCGCTTTATTTTAACATAGAGTGGCGAGCACTTACAGAACCAGATATCTTTATAATGATGCATGCAGGAAATGGCCACAGGACACCAAAATAGACATTGATATGATTAAGCCACAGTTAGGGTGGGGACTCATTTCTATAAAGCCTTTGGAGAGTTCCCTGGCCCTGGTGGGAATGTTAGCCAAGTAAAGACAGAGAGGAAGAAAGCGGGACTGCTGGGACCAAGTGAAAATGAGGGGAACACTGTAGCTACCCATGGGAAATTCTGAAGTTCTTTTCCCTCTCCACACACTCAGACTGCAATGGAGACATGGTCCTTTTGCTCCCATTTTTAGAATGTGTGTATTACAGTGCCCAGCAAAGTTCATTGCTTAAAAGTACTTACAAGCTCATGAATAATTTATTTGCTTAAATATGCTTTCATTTTCTATTGAATAAACTAATGTGTATTCACTTTAAATCCTTACTCCCAGAAGTATAAGGCTAGTTGCTGATATCTATGTTTGTTTCTCCTTGGTTCTGTTTGTACGCAGTGGAATATCACTTTTCTAGTCTTCATGTCAATTTGAATTAAAATATTCTATAGCCTGCATCCATGATTTATAGCATTATTCATTTATATCCACCAGTATTTTGCAAAATGGCGGCACTTTCTGAGCTGTGGTACAAAGGTCATGTTGCATTTGTAGTCAATTTGAAAAACTGTGGCAATGAAGAAATGTCTGTGATCAAGAGCTTTTCCTATTTTGCTTGTTTTCTAGGTAACAATGGCCAACATTGCAATAAATGGAAATAATTCCCCAGTGACCTGTGAAACGACACTTTTTGCTCTCCGAATGGCAACATGGAATCAGATCTTAGACCCCTGGGTCTATATTCTGCTACGGAAGGCTGTCCTTAGGAACCTGTACAAGCTTGCCAGTCGCTGCTGTGGGGTGAACATCATCAGCTTGCACATCTGGGAACTCAGCTCCATTAAGAATTCCTTAAAGGTTGCTGCTATTTCGGAGTCTCCGGCTGCAGAGAAGGAGAGTCAGCAAGCATCCAGTGAAGCTGGCCTGTAAAACAACTCAGCGTTGGAAGAAAGATATGGAAACTTCAGAGACATCTCAGCTCACCAGACTCACAGCATAACTGGAACATATGGACCTCTGTGGAGTTCAGGAGTACAGTGGTCAGACACAGCTTGACTTTCATTATGCCGGCTGCTGCATGGTTGTGTATTTTTATTTGTTTGTGTCAACAGGAGATAAGCAGATACAATGTGGTGGAGTTGAGTAGAACACACATTTGAGTTTATCTGTGTGACTTATGTTCTTGGAATAAATGATTCTGTTGAGGCCCAGTGCCTTTATTGTCTATTTTTCCAAGCACCTTAACGCTACTTGCACTCTGACATGGCCATTTGAGGACCCCTGACTTACAGACAAAGCTTCAAGTAGTACAAGACGTTTTGTGTTTGTGTGTGCAGTTCTGCTCTGTTTACCAGCCCACGTGTCTTCAATCAATATCTGCATGGCCATGACATCTGAGACTCGAGGTGACTTTGATGGCCACTATGTAGGCTGCTCAGCCTGACGTTGTTAGGCTGATGAGGATAATCATTCTTGTCACAACTGACAGGTGTGATTGCTAGCATTTGTTATGAAGGCTAATTATTTTTTCATATTGGTTATCCTCCTATAAAATCATAGGTTTTCAGTGTCTAAGTAATCTCCCTTTCCTCTGAAAATTGTAGAGACATACAGGCGTTGTCTTAGCACAGAGTCAGCTCATGATAGCATATCATAAGCCCTATTAAGGATGATACAAACATTGAAAATCCCACTTACACATGCCAAGAATATGGCAGACATTGCTTTACCTGAATTGTCATTTCTATGTCAGAGAATAAAAGAAAAACAAGATACATTCGAAGTCTGTTTGCAGCTACTGTGTTTCTGCTTTACACACACAGGCATAAGGAAGTTCTGCTAACAGCAATTTCACTAACTAGGTTGAACATTTCCAAAAGCCCGAGTTATCAGTGAGGAGTGGAAAGATGTGAAACCAGCCAGGAGTTCGGACCCACTCTTATGGTTAACTTGAGGCTAAGGGACAAGATTGTGCTGCCAACTTTCCCAATCTTAATTCACACTTCTCCTTTGTTTGTATAATTTAACACAAAGATACTCAATTTCAGTAATCATTCTGAACATTAGGTCCATCTCTGACTAGGCTTGTGGTTATGCTTTATAAAGAAATGTATTTTTCATATTTAACATTTTACCTTGCTTTCATCAAGTTTGGCTTTATTTAAAGATTATTACTTTTTTTTTTTTTTTGCAGTGTGTATGGGTGTTTTACGTGAATGTATTTCTGTGTGTTATGTACCTTCCTGGAACCTACTGAAACCAGAAAGGGGCATCAGATCCTCTGGAACTGAAGTTACAGATGGTTGAAACCTACCATGTGGGTACTAGGAATCAAATCCAGGTTCTCTGGAAGAGCAGCTGTGGAAGAATTTTAATCCAGCAACATTGTGAATTCAATAGACTTAAAATAGTATCTTCAACATGGTTTCTCTGGCAAGAGATCACATCCAAAGACCTTCTAGGTCTATATGATCTGGCTGGAATGCAGACATGCCCTGGATTATAGTACGATCTGGCTGTAATATAGATGTACCCTTAGTACACACATTTAATCCCTAACAATGAAGGTAAAGTTAGTTTGTAGAAGGAAGTAGCCACTTTTGAAAGTAATGTCCAATTAGGGGCAGACAGAGTGATGAATCAGATAAAGTTTTAACCAAATGGCTTAAGAGAAAGGATATGCCCAACTCACGTGAGGAGAGAGAGAGGGGAGGGCAGTGGTGTGTTTATGGCAGTTTTACCAGGACAGTTTTGCATAGATCAGCAGAGAGAACAATCTGGATACTGGTGAAGACCGAGTGAACCAAAGAGTAGGAGGAGTCAGAAGAGCAGAACTTATCGCCAGTTAGTACAAGGCCAAGCAATCAGGCAGAAGTGGAGAGAAGCCAGATTCAATCGGTCACGGGAGATTAGATTGTTTGGAGGCTAGAAGCTTTCAGGCCTAGGCCTAGGGATTGATAGAACAGAGAAAGAAATGCTCTGGGCTCAGCCTAAGCTGTGCGTTCTCACTGCTAGAGTATGGCTTTCTTTTTATCCGTTTGTCTGAGGAAATGAAAGCATCATTTTCAAGCAGCCGCTGTTAACTGCTGAGCTGTCTCTCTAGCTTTTCAGAATGATTTTTATCAATACAAATGATTTTAGATTCTAGGAGCCCTGTGAATTCAATAGACTCAAAATAGTATTTTCAATAGCTTCTGCTTTCTTTGATTGGTAGTTTACATTAGATATGATCACTGCTTTTGGTAAATTCTCATAACTAAATTAAAAGAAATTAAGCAAATAGCCTTGTTGAAGAGTTAAAGAAAATCATTTGTGGTGATTTGAAAGGAATACACACTATTATGTAATAATCTTAACTTAAAGACAAGTGATCAATCACACAACTGATTCTTATGTAGAGAATATACAGAGAATAGAAAACAATTTTTGGTGTAAATTGAGCTTGGAGTTGTAAAGAGTGTGCACAATTTAAATTTAAGCTGACAGCTGCATGTCGGTTTTTATGATGTACATAAGTAGTGTTCCTGTGTGCATGCATGTGTTTATGAATATGTGTATATGTATGTGTATGTATATGTATAATGCATATGATTGTAAAAAGGCATTGCAATTTATGATCACTGTTACATTACATAAATGTTATCATCTTTAATTTCAAGAGTACTCAAAGCCTGGATAAACCTTTGGACAGTTAGCATTCAGAGCAGATTTGTTTCCTACAGCAATAAGACGTTGGCATCTCAAAAACTGAGGCACAAAGAACCAAATCCCTGTCTTCTTCAACTATAGTTGGTAAAACTCTGCAATTAACATTACCATGCATTTCAGCTGAGGAAAGGCACTGAGAGGGACCTTGTTTTGAGGCCCCAGTTCTCTTCATTGTGAGCCTCTGATATGGACACAAAAGTTCTACTGCTGTGATGTCTACAGTGAGACTGTCTTTTAACATCATCCTGTGATGAAGGCAAGGCTCTGGGAAGTGCCAAGGAGTTTTTTTTTCAGTGCATATTCTGGAAGATTTATCTCTACAACCTAAGCATTTTTTAAGACAAGCTAACTGATCTTATGATGAGGATAACCCACAGTATAAATGTAAAAAAAATTGAAGAAATTTCATGTTATACCTGACTCTAAAATTCTGTTTGTTTTAGTGGCCATTGTATATAGTTTACTGTGCAGTGTGCAATAGTGGATGCATTTGCTGATAACTTCTATAGACCTGAGTAAAACTGTACTTTTTCTTATTCATCAAAATAAATAGTACAAGAAGTTCCAACAAGCTCACTAATATGAGTGTTTAATCTCTGTTTTGACATTTATTGTCTGTTGTATGAGGTAAACTATTGTCTGCACAACTTCACATACTATCAAACCACTGGGCTTCTGGAAAAATGCAATCTTTTTTTTTTATAATATGTTCTTTTTTTAATTTAATTTATTTTTTTATTTACATTGCAAATGATTTCCCCTTTTCTGGGTCCGCAGCAATCTTAAGAAGCAAACAAACGCTAAACACTGAACCTTTTTGGAGTCTTTGTAAATCTTTTATGGAAATCAGATAAAATAGACGTCATGTTTTCCAAGGATTGAATATACAGAGAGAATACGGAATTGTAATTAGCTATGGGCATGGTTCTCAACCAAGACACTTACTAGTGCATTTAATGAGGGAATGGAAATATTCTAAAGACAGGATGCTGCTTCTAATCAGCTATGAAGCATAGAAATCCTAGACATCAACATGCACATAAATGGATATATTTGTTATATAATAAATAGTATTCTCAATTCAGACTTAAAAGGTAATCTTGCCTTGTTTTTGTGTCTAGTGTGAAGTCAGGTCCTAAATAAGGGTACTTGCTAAATATGTAGACTGAGACAGGGTAGGCAGTTGCTTGCCTGCTTCACTGTGTGCCACCAAGAGCTACAAACGAACTGTTTGCTATGGTCAGAATATAGACAGAAACTGTACATTTTCTTAATTCTTCACCTGGTTGTCAGAAGAATTTACCACCTGGCAAATAGTGGTGGACTTCAAGTCATTCCTGACACATTTCAATTGGAGAGGAAGTGAGTGTTGTTTTTGTTGTTGTTGTTGTTGTTGTTGTTGTTATGTGAATAAATACATTTTGTGTTCTTCATACTTGTAGTAAAAGAGTATATGATAAAGATATGTATATACTGTTACTTGCATTAGTATGCACTGCATGTTATTTAAAAGCTTTAGCTAGCTTGAAACTTTAAATATTTTTATGATCAGCATAGATGAATATGAACCCTGAGAAGTTAGCTTTAGAAAGTCATACAAATATGGGACTCTCAAAGGGGAATTTTCATTTATGTTTGTTGCCGGGAGGGAAGAACTTCAATTTTCTTTTCATGCTTTTGTTTCTCCTTTCCTGCCCTCTCTTATGTGACCTCTGCGGTTCTTTTATCCGAGCTTCACTTTCCCTGGGCACACCATAGTTCAGATCTCACTGGTTCTAAAATCTGGTGGGGTAGCAATAGTCAAGCAGTCTACAAATGGCCACCATGTCAAACAGCCTCAAATGTCGGAGCCACAATCCTCACAAAGGTGTGTTTTTTGCCCGTGGCTCTTGTCTAGGCAGCAGTTTGGTCATTGGGATCAGAGAACTCAAACATGAATTAGCTGCCGTTACATGCTACTGTTCACTCCAGAGGGAGGAGCGTATGGAGTACCTAACAGGCTGCTGAAGCCTTGATTGGGGGTATGATCCTCACTCACCCACCTCCAGATGAAGCAAGCAATGCAGCTGTCTGATATCAAAGGGAACAGGTAAAGATGGGATAAAACACCCCACAGCTTAGAAATAACTGGTAGGCAGCACCAATGATTTCAACATAGATAAAAATAAACCACTCTTACCTTCTTAAAAGCATTAAAAATGTACAACGAACAAAGAAGCTTTGTAAAAATGCAAAATTTCACCACCATTTTCATACTGGCCATTTTATACCTAGCCTGAGTTTTCCCCAACCCTAAGCAAATTGAATAGGAAAAAATGCAGAAGGAACACAGACAAGAAGTTGTATAAAAACAACTCCTAAAGGGAGTGAAACGAGGGGTAGCTGGTCTCTAGCCTTTTAATAGCTGCCAAAAGATTGTTCAGAAAACAACATTTCTATACTAGTCTCTTAGAATATTGTTTGGAGTTTGAGTCTGTAGCTCAACTTTTTCCTTTTGGTCTTTCTCTCCATTCCTTTCTTCTTGGAAGAATTCAAGGCCATTTGGATTGTTTTTCTGTTTCTTCTCTACAATTCCAATGTTTATAATAGTTCTATTCTTCTTTGATCTTGGTATTTTCCACTCTTGTTTGAGTCCAGTTGGTTTTAAAATCACTTCTGACTGTAGTAAAAAGCTCTTTAATCCGTGTTGGCTTTCTAGATGAGCACTGAGTATTTATTCCCAAATAAGATGGGAGGGTAATGCTTTTGTTCTATGGCAAGTCAATTATTACAATGGATTCTACAAAATGGGGTTAGAGTGGCATCAGTGGATGAAAGTGAAATAAAAATAAATTGATAATCAAGTCTTATCCTGAAGAAATTTGTTTATTAAAGTTTTAATGTAATCTAAATGGTATTCTTTTTTTTAGCATTTTTAAAATTTTTATTTTATTTTTATTTTTTTAACATTTCTTAACTCATGCTTTCTTTCTTAGTGAATACTCCAAATCCATTCTCCTGGCAATTTTCAAATATGCAATATATTCTAATTATCATTACTGCAGCAGTATGTCTTGCAGGCTGGTCATTATTTTATATGACAGGGTTTCTAACTTGTTTGTTGTTTCCATTTCTCTTCTGGTAATATGCAGAGTACCTTTCTGTACCATAAACAGTAGTCAGTAGGGGTTAGGGATTTATGTTAAGCACCAGACTGACTTCTCTATGTTTACTAAGTTGTGTAGGTGTTGTCTTTAGCAATAGGATTTTACCATCAATTGTGTAGAGAAACCAACAGCTTGGGTTCATTAGTGGTATTCATTAGGTACCTTTGGCCAACAACTTGATTAGATACAACCTATTCCTGGAATTGGAGGCTTCATTTGGTAAACAAGAGATAATCTATTTGGAGCTGTGTCTCCCCTGCTATTTAATGATTCCATTTCAATTTTTTCATATATGTATATGTTTTTAATTTTTTTAATGGATATATTCTTTTTTAATTTATTGATATATTTATTTACATTT
This sequence comes from Apodemus sylvaticus, assembly GCF_947179515.1. NCBI lineage: Eukaryota > Metazoa > Chordata > Mammalia > Rodentia > Muridae > Apodemus > Apodemus sylvaticus. Next base: position 8,841,834 of record NC_067475.1, read on the forward strand.
CAAATGATTTCCCCTTTTCTGGACCCCCACTCCCCGAAATTCCCATCAGTCCCCTTCCCTCCCCCTGTTTTCCCACCCAACCCTTCCCACTTCCCTGTTCTGATTTTGCTCTATACTGCTTCACTGAGTCTTTTCAGAACAAGGGGCCACTCCTCCGTTCTTCTTGTACCTCATTTGATGTGTGGATTATGTTTTGGGTATTCCAGTTTTCTAGGTTAATATCCACTTATTAGTGAGTGCATACCATGATTCATTTTTTGAGTCTGGGTTACCTCACTTAGTATGATATTCTCCAGCTCCATCCATTTGCCTAAGAATTTCAAGAATTCATTGTTTCTAATGGCTGAATAGTACTCCATTGTGTAGATATACCACATTTTTTGCATCCACTCTTCTGTTGAGGGATACCTGGGTTCTTTTCAACTTCTGGCAATTATAAATAGGGCTGCTATGAACATAGTGGAACATGTATTCTTAAGGAAATAAAAACACCAATAAAAAGAGCCCAACTTACAAACAAAAATAATAGCAATAATAAAAAAATTCAACACACACACACACACACACACACACACACACACACACACCACACACAATCTATAGATTTGTCTCCTCTGCAATTGCTCGCTGCTTTTAAGCTTGGGCTGAGGCCTTGTGAACCCAGTCCCTTTTGAGCTTCCTGAGGTAGGTAAGTTGTGTGAAGTTTCTTCTTCCTTGTAAGGGAAGTGTTTCAGTTCTGAGAAAATAGGCAGGCAGCAGTAGTGCAATTCATTCATACAATACTAAGCAGTTCTCCACTCTCTTTACATGAATTGTTTTCCCACAGATACATAGCAACTCCATGGACTATGGTAAGAAGCAATTGCCTACTCAACTTTCCCAGGAGACCATCTTGTATCTTAATAATATCTCAACTGTAAGCCTTGCTTCCCCATCTCCCACTGACCTGCCAGCCACAGGCTTATTTATTTTAATGAGTTCTGCATCCGGTTTGCTATTGTTCAGGCTGATGGTCCTTGGCATCCTGCTCTTCCTGAAGTTTCTGAGCAAATATTGCTGGCTGGTTCCTAATTATGTCAAATTCTTTTCTGGTGCCTAAATATTGGTTTATTGGTGTCATATTGGAGTGAAATTAGTCGTGTGCTGGATAATGGTTGCTTCTTGGATCAGGTTAGGGAAAGCACAAGGAGCCTGTAGTATCTCACAGTAACTGAAATAAAACCAAAACCTGACCTGTGTTAAAGAGACAAAGGCACCAACATGAAAGAATTCACAACCAAAGTTGAAGAATGAACAACATATACAATATATATTATATAATGTACAATAATATAATGTACTATATATTTGTACATTAATACAAATGATTTATCAAATAAACTGGTGGAAGGGGAGGAAAGGAAATAAATGATTCTTACATAATAATTTAGGAGAGTCTCCAATTTATGAGTTGGCATAGGGAACTGTTCAGGTTTTTATGTTTTTCATCTGGATACTGTTTTTGGATATTGAAGGGCTGCACTGTTAATGACTGAATCTCTAAGTATTGGTGTAGTTCTATGCACTAGACACTCTAGCAATAATTTGACCTCTTCATTTTACTTTAACTTACTCAGATATGACAGAATGCAATATCTTTCTATATCTATCTCTATCTCTATCTATCTCTATCTCTATATCTATATCTATATCTACATCTATATATAATCATACCTTAATCTTTATACCTGAGATAATTGATTAGTTTCTGGGAAACTCTGAAAAATTACTTTAAAACTCAAAATCATTAAGCAATATCAACAACAGTGATATGAACGGAACATTAGCATTGCTCTAAATTCAGATACTGAAACTCCAATCCCCACTAGTGGAAGGTGAAGGTCGGACTTTGCTGGTAACTAGTTACATGGGGGTGATCAGGGTGGAGCCCTGACAGTGGGATGACTACTTACATAAGAGGAGACAAGAGGGGGTTTATCTTCCTCCCGTGTCCTCTGTGTAAAGAGTTAAGGAGAAGATAGACACCTTCGAATATGAATGCAGGCCTTCAGCAGACACAGGATGGATCCCACTTTAATATCAGTCTATCAGTTGTCAGAAGTGTAGGAAGTGTATTCTTGATGTTTGTGCTACTATCCATGGTGATATAGATCGGAGACCTTAAGAGATTAAGATCAACAGTCTGAAAACAAGATCTGCTACTGAGAAACCAAAGTGAATAATTCCTGAGAGCAGCGAGCTGGGGGAGCGGCTCAGTGTCTTGGTGAGTCAGCCAGGGCCCGCTTCAGTTGCAGTATTTGAATAGTCAGCAGAAAGGGACTTGCTGAGAAAAGAGTTAATAATCTAGTTTCCTCTTAAAATTTCCACCGTCTGTTCTATAACATATCTATGTAGACGATTCCACTCCTGGCTAAAGAGATGACAACCAGCGGTCCAGTGGACTGCCCAAGTAGCGAATCAGAGAGGAACAACTATGCATTTTATATTACCTGTGAATTCAATAGTTCAATGGGCAATCTGTGTATCTGGCTTTCTATAAACTTACCCCCTTTTTCAGAAAAAAAGGAAAGAAAGAAAAGGTCCAGGTCACTGATCTAGAAGATACAATTAGAAGAAAGTATAGAAATTATGGTGGATTATTTAAAAGCTGTTTAGTCTCATGAAATAAAACAAGAATTTGTGTGGATAATTTAAACAAGATTATCATTCTTATAAAATGTAATTAAATAAAAAACAGGTTGCAGGGGCAGGTACAGAGAAACAAAGATGGAGTCTGATGTATGAGTTAACAGGCAAGGATGCCGGATACTCTGTTGGCTTAGAGATGACTATATGGCGCAGTGCAGAGATCTGCTCATTAAATATAAACTGCTTTAATAGAATTGTTAGCTTCTTTAAGCACACAAAAGCACACTGATTAAATTTATGAGTGTTATTGGTTATAATCTTTATTTCAGTAACACAAAGGAAAGCTTACACAGTTCATGGGTCTACAGAGGACTGTGGGAATGCACTTGTAAATGGACATGGGTGGAGAAGCACAGTTGTCTCTGTTCTTGCTGTATCTACATGGACATATCTACAATATTTCTTAGGATTTAGAGATGGAATTATCAATGTCATGGACTACAAGATCTACAGATAAACATCAATCACAGTATCACTATGGAGCAATTAGTTTGAAATTTTAAAAAGGTCCACAAAAATCTAAATGTTATCAACAAAATCTAAATCAAAATGGTATCAACAAAATATCCCTTTTATATAGAAATATAACAAAATATATACAGGATCTATATGCTGAAATTGGTAACTGTTAATTAAAAATATTTTTTCCTACTTTCTATTTTTGTTTTTATTTGTATATTCTTTTTTTATTTTTTTATTTTCTATATTTGTTTACATTCCAAATGTTTTCTCCTTTCCAGGTTCCCCTCTCCCCTTAAGTCCCATAAGCCCCCTTCCCTCCACCAATTCCCCAATCACCCCCTTCTTACTTCTCTGTCCTGGTAATCCCCTACATTGCTGCATCAAGCCTTTCTAGGACCAGGGCCCTCTCCTTCCTTCTTCTTGTGAATTCATGAAATTTTTAGGCAAATGGTTGGAATGAAAGATATATTAAAAAATACAAATCAGTGAGACATTTTGTGGATTTGAAGACTCACCGTTAAGCTTCCAGTTTTTTTTTTTTTTTCAATTTCAGCTATGGACCCATAATCCAATGAATGCCTCAGCAAGCTGTTTTGTGTGTATTAGTAGCCGAATAGTGTCAGAAACAGAGTAGTAGAGAATTTCTGAAAAGGATGGTTGAAGAAGTCACATCACCTGAGCTTTGGCTTTTTCACAGCAATGAAGGAAGGCACAGGGGTACAACTAGAGGAACAGATATGACAAGACAGTTGGATTCATGGGTGTGGGACAGGCCCAACAGCAACACAAGACCCTGAACTCAGATGCACGCTGTGCTTGATTTAATGTTTTGAGGTCAGTATTAAACTGATTAATAATTTTTGAATGTAGAACATTGTATTTGCCTTTTTACTTGGGCCCTGAATATAACATGTCATACATGCAATAGATATATAGTTAAAATGATATCTAATAAATATGATAAGACAAGCATTCAACACCATAAGCAAGAAAAAGTCTCAGCACATGCCTCAGACTACATAAAAATTATCTCGGTACATGAGAAACTTACATGTAAAATACAGAGCTGTAAGACTCAGAAAAGGAGATCGGCGGCGGCGGCAGCGGCGGCGGCAGCGGCAGCAGTGGCTGCTCCAGCTGAAGGGCCATCAGCAGTGGAACCAAGGCGTCACAGGGACCAGTTAGGCCCTGCGCCCACGACCACTGACCTTCGCTGACCAGCCGGACAGCAAGCAGCTGCAGTTGTGCGGCGCCTTTCCTGCATGGAGGCCACTTCAGAACTCGGCCTCCCACCAGTCAGGAGAGGAGCATCCATCTTGGTTCCGTACTCCAGGAATCGGACAGACTGAGGTACACAAACATAATCTGAGGCCAACACCGCGGTGGTCTGAGCCCGACGGGCATTGGCCTGCACCCAGGCCCTGGGCGGGTCGGGGGGCCATCGGGGTGCCAACCCAACCAGGAGGTTTTTTGCCCAGGCCTGCGAGCGCGCCGCCGCCGCCATTTTGCCTGCAGGACCACAGAGAGCTCAGGCGGGCAGACCTGTAACAGGCATAGCCTAAGGCTAACAAAGCGGGGGTCCAGGCCCCAAAAGGCACAGGACTGACCCCAAGAACTGGGCAGCTTGGTGGGCCATCTGTGAGTCAACCCGCCCAGGTGATTGTTAGCAAAGCAGACTCTCCCGGCGCTTTCAGGGAGCGCGGGCGTGCACACCCGCCATCCTAGTCACCTGGCAAACCCAATTAACAGTCATAGCCCTAGGGGAACTTTGCTCGGACCTTGGCCTCCCAGGCTTTTGCCTGGACTCAGGGACTGGGCGGCCAGGCTAACCTTGTGTGCGACAGCCCGGTTGGCAGATCGGCTGCCCAGCGGAGTGAGCGGAACACAGGGGAGGTCACAGTAGCATACACCGTCGGCACTCCCTGGGAGTGCACACGGGCTCCATCTGCTCCACAGACACAATCTGGGGCAAGGCCTCAGGCAGAAGCCCTTAGCTCTACTCTCTCCGCTTCTGGATCCAGATCAGTCTGGGCGGCAGCATTACATCTCCAAGTCCTGCAAGTGGCTAGCTGGGCTTCCGGGCGGCCAGCTGGGAGAAGTCAGTGTGCTCCAGTGAATCCAGCGGGCCCCAGCGGGAGCCTTCGGGTGCCTGCTTTGGGATCGGAACAGCCTGGGCAGCAGCACACTGTCTACAAGCAGTGCAGGAGGTAAGCTGTGCACCAGAGGCCAACTGGGAAGGGGCAGCTTGCACTGGTGAGTCCAGCACTGACAAGATAAACTAACACCAGTGAGATCTAGATGGCAAAAGGCAAACGCAGGAACGTCACTAACAGAAATCAAGGCAATATGGCAACATCTGAACCCAATTCTCCTCTACCAACATGTCCTGGATACCCCATCACACCAGTAAAACAAGATTTGGATTTAAAATCACTGGTCATGATGCTGGTACAGGAACACATGAAGGTCATACATAAAGAAATTCAGGAGAAAATGGATCAAAAGTTAGAAGCCCTTGCAAGGGAAACACAAAAATCATTGAAAGAAATCCAGGAGAATACAAAAGCCAACAAGGAGGAAATGCAAAAAACACTTAAAGAAATACAGGAGAACTTTGCTCAACAGGCTGAGGTCATGAAAGACGAAACACAAAAATCTCTTAAAGAAATACAAGAGAACTTTGGTCAACAGGCTGAGCTCATGAAAGAGGAAACACAAAAATCTCTTAAAGAATTACAGGAAAACACAAACATGCAAGTGAAGGAGCTAAGCAAAACCATCCAGGATCTAAAATCAGAAGTAGAAACAACTAAGAAAACTCAAAGGGAGACAACTTTGGAGATAGAAAGCCTTGGGAAGAAATCAGGGGACAGAGATACAAATATCAACAACAGAATACAAGAGATAAGAAGAAAGAATCTCAGATGCTGAAGATTCCATAGAAACCATGGACTCAACAGTTAAAGAAAATGCAAAATGCAAAAAGCTTGTAACCCAAAATATCCAGGAAATCCAGGACACAATGAGAAGACCAAACCTAAGGATTATAGGCATAGATGAGAGTGAAGATTTACAACTTAAAGGGCCAGCAAATATCTTCAATAAAATTATGGAAGAAAACGTCCCTAACCTAAAGAGAGAGATGCCCATGAATATACAAGAAGCCTACAGAACTCCAAACAGACTGGACCAGAACAGAAATACTTCCCGTCACATAATAATCAAAACACCAAATGTTCTAAACAAAGAAAGAATACTAAAGGCAGTAAGAGAAAAAGGCCAAGTAACATATAAAGGAAGACCTATCAGAATCACAGCAGACTTTTCACCTGAGACTATGAAGGCTAGAAGGTCCTGGGCAGATCTCATGCAGACTCTAAGAGAACACAAATGCCAACCAAAACTACTATATCCAGCAAAACTCTCAATCACCATAGATGGAGAAACTAAGATATTTCATGACAAAGCCAAGTTTACCCAGTATCTGTCCACAAACCCGGCCCTAAAAAGGATAATAGGAGGACAACACCAATACAAGGAGGGAAACTTCACCCTGGAAAAAGCAAGATAGTAACCTTTCATCAAACCCAAAAGAAGTTAAGCATTCAAATTTAAAAAATAACATCAAAAATGATAGGAAGTAACAATCACTATTCCTTAATATCTCTTAACATCAATGGACTTAATGCCCCAATAAAAAGACACAGACTAACTGAATGGATACGTAAACGGGACCCTACATTTTGCTGCTTACAGGAAACACACCTCAGGGTCAAAGACAAACACTACCTTAGAGTAAAAGGCTGGAAGACAATTTTACAAGCAAATGGTCTCAGGAAACAAGCTGGAGTAGCCATTTTAATATCAGATAAAATTGACTTTCAACCCAAAGTCATCAAAAGAGACCCTGAGGGACACTTCTTGCTGGTCAAAGGAAAAATACAAAAAGAAGAACTGTCAATCCTGAACATCTATGCCCCAAATGCAAGGGCACCCTCTTTCGTAAAAGAAACTTTATTAAAACTAAAAGCACACATTGCACCTAACACAATAATTGTGGGTGACTTCAACACTGCACTTTCCTCAATGGACCGATCAGGAAATCAGAAACTAAACAGGGACACAATGAAACTAATTGAAGCTTTGGACCAATTAGATTTAACAGATATATATAGAACATTCTATCCTAAAACAAAAGAATATACCTTTTTCTCAGCACCTCATGGTACCTTCTCCAAAATCGACCATATAATTGGTCACAAGACAGACCTCAACAAATATAAGAAGATCGAACTAATCCCATGCCTCCTATCTGATCACTATGGAGTAAAAGTGGTCTTCAATAGCAACAGAGACAACAGAAAGCCCACATACACGTGGAAACTGAACAATACTCTACTCAATGATACCTTGGTCAAGGAAGAAATAAAGAAAGAAATTAAAGACTTTTTAGAACACAATGAAAATGAAAACACAACATACCCAAATCTATGGGACACAATGAAAGCAGTGCTAAGAGGAAAACTCATAGCCCTGAGTGCCTCCAAAAAGAAAATGGAGAGAGCATACATTACCAGCTTAATGACACACCTGAAAGCCCTGGAACAAAAAGAAGCTATTTCGCCCAGGAGGAGTAGAAGGCAGGAAATCATCAAACTCAGGGCCGAAATCAATCAAGTAGAAACAAAGAGAACCATACAAAAAATCAACAATACCAGGAGCTGGTTCTTTGAGAAAATCAACAAGATAGATAAACCCTTAGCCAGAATGACCAAAGGGCACAGAGAAAGTATCCAAATTAACAAACTTAGAAATGAAAAGGAAGATATAACAACGGAAACTGAGGAAATCCAAAAAATCATCAGATCCTACTACAAGAGCCTATACTCAACACAACTGGAGAATCTGGAGGAAACGGACAATTTCCTTGACAGATACCAAATACCAAAATTAAATCAGGACCAACTAGACCATCTAAACAGTCCCATAATGCCTAAAGAAATAGAAGGAGTCATAGAAAGTCTTCCAACCAAAAAAAGCACAGGACCAGATGGCTTCAGTGCAGAATTCTACCAGACCTTCAAAGAAGAGTTAACACCAATACGCTTCAAACTATTCCACAAAATAGAAACAGAAGGAACACTACCCAATTCCTTCTATGAAGCCACAATTACGCTGATACCAAAGCCACACAAAGATCCAACAAAGAAAGAGAACTTCAGACCAATTTCCCTTATGAACATCGATGCAAAAATACTCAATAAAATTCTTGCCAACTGAATCCAAGAACACATCAAAACGATCATCCACCATGATCAAGTAGGCTTTATCCCGGGAATGCAGGGTTGGTTCAATATACGGAAATCCATCAATACAATCCACTACATAAACAAACTCAAAGAACAAAACCACATGGTCATTTCATTGGATGCTGAAAAAGCATTTGACAAAATTCAGCATCCCTTCATGCTTAAAGTCTTGGAGAGAACAGGAATTCAAGGCCCATACCTAAACATAGTAAAAGCAATATACAGCAAACCGGTAGCCAGCATCAAACTAAATGGAGAGAAACTTGAAGCAATCCCACTGAAATCAGGGACCAGACAAGGCTGCCCCCTTTCTCCTTATCTTTTCAATATTGTACTTGAGGTACTAGCTCGGGCAATTCGACAACATAAGGAGGTCAAAGGGATACAAACTGGAAAGGAAGAAGTCAAACTATCATTATTTGCAGACGACATGATCGTCTACCTAAGTGACCCAAAGAACTCCACTAGAGAGCTCCTACAGCTGATAAACAACTTCAGCAAAGTGGCAGGTTATAAAGTCAACTCAAGCAAATCAGTGGCCTTCCTATACTCAAAGGATAAGCAGGCTGAGAAAGAAATTAGGGAAATGACCCCCTTCACAATAGCCACAAACAGTATAAAGTATCTTGGGGTGACTCTTACCAAACATGTGAAAGATCTGTATGACAAGAACTTCAAGACTCTGAAGAAGGAAATGGAAGAAGACCTCAAAAAATGGGAAAACCTCCCATGCTCATGGATCGGTAGAATCAATATAGTTAAAATGGCCATTTTGCCTAAAGCACTATACAGATTCAATGCAATACCCATCAAAATCCCAACTCAATTCTTCACAGAGTTAGAAAGAGCAATTATCAAATTCATCTGGAACAACAAAAAACCCAGGATAGCTAAAACTATTCTCAGCAACAAAAGGAAATCTGGGGGAATCAGTATCCCTGACCTCACGCAATACTACAGAGCAATAGTGTTAAAAACTGCATGGTATTGGTACAGTGACAGGCAGGAGGATCAATGGAACAGGATTGAAGATCCAGAAATGAACCCACACACCTATGGCCACTTGATCCTCGACAAAGAGGCTGAAAGCATCCAATGGAAAAAAGATAACCTTTTCAACAAATGGTGCTGGTTCAACTGGAGGTCAGCATGCAGAAGAATGCGAATTGATCCATCCTTGTCTCCTTGTACTAAGCTCAAATCCAAATGGATCAAGGACCTCCACATAAAGCCAGACACTCTGAGGCTAATAGAAAAAAAACTGGGGAAGACCCTTGAGGACATCGGTACAGGGAGAAAGTTTCTGAACAGAACACCAATAGCGTATGCTCTAAGAGCAAGAATTGACAAATGGGACCTCATAAAATTACAAAGTTTCTGTAAGGCAAAGGACACCATCAAGAGGACAAATCGGCAACCAACAAATTGGGAAAAGATCTTCACCAATCCTACATCAGATAGAGGGCTAATATCCAATATATATAAAGAACTCAAGAAGTTAGACTCCAGAAAACCAAACAACCCTATTAAAAATGGGGTACAGAGTTAAACAAAGAATTCTCACCTGAAGAACTTCGGATGGCGGAGAAGCATCTTAAAAAATGCTCAACTTCATTAGTCATTAGGGAAATGCAAATCAAAACAACCCTAAGATTTCATCTTACACCAGTCAGAATGGCTAAGATTAAAAATTCAGGAGACAGCAGGTGTTGGAGAGGGTGTGGAGAAAGAGGAACACTTCTCCACTGCTGGTGGGGTTGCAAATTGGTACAACCACTCTGGAAATCAGTCTGGCGGTTCCTCCGAAAACTGGGCACCTTACTTCCAGAAGATCCTGCTATACCACTCCTGGGCATATACCCAGAAGACTCCCCACCATGTAATAAGGATACATGTTCTACTATGTTCATAGCAGCCCTATTTGTAATTGCCAGATGCTGGAAAGAACCCAGGTATCCCTCAACAGAAGAGTGGATGCAAAAAATGTGGTATATCTACACAATGGAGTACTATTCAGCCATTAGAAACAATGAATTCATGAAATTCTTAGGCAAATGGATGGAGCTATAGAATATCATACTAAGTGAGGTAACCCAGACTCAAAAGGTGAATCATGGTATGCACTCACTAATAAGTGGATATTAACCTAGAAAACTGGAATACCCAAAACATAATCCACACATCAAATGAGGTACAAGAAGAAAGGAGGAGTGGCCCCTGGTTCTGGAAAGACTCAGTGAAACAGTATTCAGCAAAACCAGAACGGGGAAGTGGGAAGGGGTGGGTGGGAGGACAGGGGAAGAGAAGGGGGCTTGCGGGACTTTCGGGGAGTGGGGGGGCTAGAAGAGGGGAAATCATTTGAAATGTAAATAAATTATATCGAATAAAAAAAATACTCAGAAAAGAAGCATAGCAGAAATCCACATTTTTTTTGTTTTGGTAATGAGTTTTGTACATAATGTCAAAAGCATAATTCACCAAAGAAAGAATGAAGTCAGATTTATTTAAATAAAATAATTTTTTTAAGTCAGGCACACTGTTCAGCAGATAAGAGACAAGTAACTCAGAATTTCAAATCAAGTATCTGATGAAGATCTTGTATCCAGGAAGTCTTAACACAAAGTAACAAGGACACAAACATGCTTAAATATGGTGGTGTATACACATGGGGTCACTGTGAAGTGTAAGTCTTAAATGTTTCTTACATTAGAAAACAAAACAAAACAAAACAAAATCAATCAAAGCCCAACGCCATTTGTCCACTCGGTAGCACATTATGCATGTCGGGTTTTACTGAACGATGTTTGCTGTAGTCCTACCCTGCCACTTATACCTTATACATTAAAGTGACTTTTGTTTCTGTTGTAGGAGTAAAATGAGAACATTGACTTGCTGTGCATGCCATGGGACTGTTTCACAGCTGGGGACTTAAAAGAGAAACTCATTTGAACAGTTCTAGAAACTGTAACTATAGATTCAAAATATCAACAAGTTTGGTTCCGGTAAGGCCTCTCTCGTTGTCTTGCCCACAGCTGGCCTATGCCTGGTCCTCATAAGGTTCCTCTCTGTGTCTGTGTCTCCTGTATATACGTTATCAGTCACAACAGGATTAGGGTCCACCTCCACAACAGATTTTAACTTATTTACCTCTTTAAATACCTTTTCCCAAATGTACCCATTTTTGGAAGTGGAGGGGATAGGACATTAGCATTTAGGTTTTGGGAAGAAGAGTCACACTTCAGTCACAGCCATAAGTTTGTTATATTTAAAATGTCAACTAGGAAGAGATGGTAGAATTTTCCTGCGTTAAGTCTTCACAGCCACCCAAGCTGTGGATGACATCGTGTGTATTTTTCTGGACCCTGGGAAAGGATGAGGTGCAGTGCACATGATCATGATGCCCTGTGTACTGAGCACGGGAGAAGCCTGCATTTCCAGAAGCTTGCAACTAAGACTGGAGACGGAGTTCCACTGAGTAGAACGTAGACTGTACATTTGTACTTCTTTGGGGCTGGCTAGAAAATCTCTTGTATGCAATTTTTCTTCTTTTCTAAAGGAGGGGTAATTGCACCATCCAGAGTAATCCACAGAGCCATACACTAAAGGTGAAAACTGCCTTAGCCTTGGACTCAGAAAGATGATAAGCAACAGACAGACACCGACCCTGCATACTCCGGGAAACCTGTACTGGATTTTTCACAAAACAAAGGTTATACTTGTTTCCATTTAACCATTAAGATTTCAACTAATTATTTTCATATAGTATATTTGGATAATGCTTTTTCTTCCTTTAACTCTTCCCAGATCCTCCTCTCCACCTCTTTACCCACACAATTCTAAGACAGAGAGAGAGAGAGAGAGAGAGAGAGAGAGAGAGGAGAGAGAGAGAGAGAGAGAGAGAGCACACACAAAAACACCAAAATGGAAACCATTATACACAAGCAAAAGATGAGTAAGACAAAAAAATGTCCAAAACAATATGAGAGAAGAAATCTACAAAAATAGCATTGAGTTCATTTTGTGTTGCCCCTCACTGCTGGGCAGGGGGCCTATCCTGACTTGTGGTTAATATATTCAGGGAGGACTCCACTGGAGAAACCTCTTTTTTTCCCTTTGCAAACACTTCGCAACTGGAGATAGCCTCTTGGTTTGGGCCATGTCTACTTTACGTCTCAGCATTGGGGCCCTGTCTGGCCTGAACATTTGCACCCTGCGAAAGTGATCTTGGTGAGTTTGTACGTGCATCAGTCCTAGTGTGTGCGAAGGGCACTGCTTCCATGGAGTCATCCTCCCCCTTTAACTTGCTTTCTGCCAGGAACCTGGATAGGCCATGGAGCTAGGGGAAAACCAAATACTATTGTTTTGCTGAAGAAACAGCACTAAAATGACTCTCAGCGACATTCCACCACACCCACAGATTACTGTCTCGCTCAGCCATAATTGAGGAAGCTTCCTCCTGTGTAGATGTGAACTAATACGTAGAACTACAACTGCACAGAACCTCAACTGGACAATGTGCAGAGTGAGGGACTTTGGAAAACTCGGTCCCAAATGGGATGTCTTCAGCAGCCCTCTCCTCTCAGGATTCAGGAAGCTATGCTGGAGGAAGTGGAGAGCTTTGAGGGTTTTTGTTTGTTTGTTTGTTTGTTTGTTTTAAAGTAGTTGTTTAAAGCAGGACTACAATCAGGCTAACTGAAGCTTTTAAATAAACAAGTTCCCAATGAATGCAAAAACTCCAGTTCATTAGTAAAGCATGAACTTAACTTCAATGTGTAAAACATTTGTTGGTGAGTTTGTAAATTGTTTTAACTCAAAATTTAAAACCAGACAGTTTTATAAAGTTGTTTCTTGATATTAAATATTGTCATTTCAGGTCAGTGCCTTGTGGGAGGATCAAAAGCAGAACTGTTGTTCTGTTTTAGAGATGAGGAAACTGCCAGGAAGGAGCCGCTGTGACTTCACAGGATGGGCCAGGAAGCCCTGTTGTCCTTTTGCTCTTTGCGCCCTGCTATGGTTCAGAGGTCCGTAAAGCCTTTGAGCTGTTGACAATCAATAGCTGCTCTTTTGCAGCCACTAAAACTTGTAGGCTTTCTTTGCAAGAAGAGGCAGTGGCAATAACTCAAATCCTGTCACTAATCACTTTATGCAAAGCATCCTAAATCCAAATTGCATTCCACTGATTCATTATGCATGGAGACACAAACTAAATTGTGACATTTAGTTTGAATTTCAGTATTTGAAAAGTTTTCCTCCAGAATACTCAGTATGACTTTATATCTATCTTTTTCTACAAGTTGATTTAGAACTGCTCTATACATTCAAATTAGCAGCTGGCATCTCAGAGACATGCCAGTAACAGACATTTATAACATTTCTGTTAAAATATCGAATGATGGCTTCTCTCTAATTTGCATAGAATAATTAATATGGATACAATATATCACAAGTAGCATGGTACTTTAACCTTCCTTTATTTCTCTAATATTTATTGGAGGGGGGTATTGAGATGTCTCCATCAGTAAAGTGGTTTCCAAGCAAACATGAGGAACTGTACGTGGGTGTGTAGTGGTAGAAGGCTCTGGACATGAAAATTCTGCTATGAGCTTAATAAGCTTCACTATCAAGTGGGTACCAGGTGCTTAGACTTCCTTTCTTTCAGGAAGTCATGCCTGCTCATGTCACATCTGGGTCAGTGGGTCATATGAACTGGCACAGAGGCCAGAAGGTAGAGAATCAGTGTAAATCAGTGTTGTCACTGGGGCTAGGAACAATGAGAATAAATGGTAGATGGCCAATAGTAGACACCACTGCAGAAGAGAATGGATTCTATGTCCCTCTAGGACTCTACAGCTGCATGGGACTTCACAGTTCAAAATCTGAATATGGAGCTACATGCTATAAAAGCAAATTAAATTTATTTACTTTACCTTGAAAATTTTAAAGCAAAAATTACATCTAGAATCCTTTGATTTTTTTTTTTTGATGTGGATGAGAAAAAGCTAATACTGGTCAAGAAATTATGGAAGGCTTGAAGATCTCAATGATCATGAGGCTCATTCATTTGGCAAGGGGATTAAGGAAGGACAAGGCTTCCAAGTCTCTGTCTGACTGATGACTCCATTAAATTCTGAAGTCTGTTCTTGGTATCAACATATAATCAAATGCACACATATTCTCACTGCCCCCAGGTGATTTGTATGTAAATGATCTTCTGGGATTTGACTGAGGAAGTGATCTTTCTTCTAAGAATGGTATTCAGAGTAACAACCATCAAGATCTATTTTATTTATTAACAATCAAATTTAATATTAAAATCATTGGTGTTAATTTTAGCCAGTACTGCCCACTGATTTTGAAGTGACTGGCTTTGTTGCTATTGAATGTGACATTACATCACTGCATTGCATTTACATCACTGCATTACATTTACATTACATAACTGCATTGCATTCACCAACAGAGTATGGCTTTCATTCCAGTTAATGTTGAACTACAAGAAGGGAGGAAGAACACAAGACCACTGTATTTCTTTGTTTAGATGTAGTATAATGATGTTTAGAGCAATGTGTAGCATATCCTGGTAAGTACCTTAAAGGGTTGACAGTTGTCATGCTCTCTCAGAAATGCTAAAAGGACTGATGTGAAAAGGAGAATCTACCCCAATTTCCACACTGTCCTATTAAGAAAAGTTCCAGTTGTATAGGGGGGACAGCTTCCATGCCAAAATGAAGTGGAGAAGATGAAAAAATGATAACTTAAAAACCAGACAAAATAGGGAGATGCTAAAATTAAACCCAGTGACCTTTCAGAATAACCCAACAACCCACACATTTTTGAAAACTTGGGAAGAAACCAATACAATTGATAATTGAAAACCACAAACAATAGCACATATGTATTTTTCCATTAATAAAATACTACCTTCAATTTCATGCAGTATTAAAAAGCTGAATACAAATATTTCTATTCATCCTAGTTCCATATTTTAGCCAGCACTGAATTGACAGTATTTAATTAGTATTTTATAATCACATGTGCTGAATTGTATTTTAGAATCTGGAATCTGTTACTTTTGTCAAAATACGTGTCCTTTAATTGCTTTATTTGATCAACCCCTTTCCTAAATCATATGATTTTATACATGAATATATATATATATGATCATTCATTATCTACTTCTAGTTCTTTCATAGAACTTTACACAGCTAAACATGATACTTGTAAGGATCTTTTAAAGTTCTAGGAAGCAGTTTAATAACTATTAAGATAGAGATAATTTGGAGTTTCACTGTCAACACTCAATTATACACTTATTCTGTAACATAAAAACATAAGCATAATTTTATTTGAGTTTTCAGCTTTCTGAAAGTATATTCTGCCTGGTGAGTATATGTGGCTATTGGAATGAGTAACAACCTTTTTGGGCTCAAATATTTGAACATTTGAAAGTGGTGTTGGGGGATAGGTTGGCTGAAATAAAGTATCTCCACGATAAGGAAGCACATGTATCGTTTGAAGTCAGCTCCACTAAGACTGTCTTTAAGGACAGGTTGGCTATCACACTGCAGCATTTCCCATGAAATCATCAGGCAGGAAGATGCAGCAGTGGAACAAAGCATTGGTAAAGGATTTGTTTTTTTCTATCAGAAGAAACAGCATGCCTTGGCGACTGATGCACACATGCCCTTCAGTCTACAGATGTTCCAGTCTACTGATCACCCAGTATAAATTGTAACATAATATCATCTCTAGAGAAACACATGTCCTACCTTCCCTTTTAACAAATATTTGCTGAACTCCTTTCAAGTCACGCTATTTTAAAAGCCACAGATTAAAACTGTTTATTAATTGTTACGCTGTAACAACTGAGTAAACAGTATTTCCTTCATAAGAATGCATAATGCAACAGGAAAGCCTAGATTGACTATAATTAATTAGGAAATACCCGATAGTCTTTAGCCTTAATGAATATGTACTTAGGATTTGCAAAGTATTTGAAACTCACTGATTAATGTCTGAATACCTCTTTCTTTGATTTGTTCATACAGAAGTCCATTATTCAAACTTCCTGGAATGATTACAACATTGGAATAATTTATATTTGTTGTTATTAAATGACTCTCCTTTCCTTCTGGTGACCCCTAAAGTGTTTTGTGTAGCATTTACTCTAGCAGAAGATGAGAACGGAGACCCTAGGGAAAGTTCAGCCTGGGCACAGAGATGGATCTATTCAAAGGGACACAGGTGTGGACACATTTGGTGTAGTGGATACTGTAACACTGCAGCTCAGGGGGATACAATCGAAGTTTTCACAATCTGTTGGGCCTTGGGCCTTAATAAGTTTTGCATCATTCCCAAACAACAGAGGGTCACCAGACCAGCTTACAAAGGAAAACGACCTAAGACTCTCAAGAGCCAGCAGAATGGCTCAGCGGGTAAAGTGTGTGCTGCCAAGTCAGAAGATGGGGTTTTATTTTTCACAATTTAGTCATGATTCCTTATGTGATCTAAGCAAGGACTTGAAGTTAATTTAATAACCAATAAAATCTGATGGGGAATTCATAGAACTGTGAGATTTCAACCTCTGAATGTAAAATTTGAAATGAAATGGAATTGGTTCTATAGCTAGTGAAGTGGGTTGGTCTTGTCTATGTTGATTATATAAAAGAAGAAATTGATATTAATGTTTTGAAAAATCAGAACAAGAACTGTGGAGAATAAGCACATTAATTCCTAGATATGTTGAAGTTTTTTATGGAGTGGTGAGTATCAAACCTGGGATCTTATGCATGCTAGGCAAACACTCTATCAACCGAACACAGTTGATAGAAACACTCTATCATCCATATACTGAAATTATAAGTAAAATTTAGTCAAAATATGAATAACTAAAAACACTTACTACATTATGAAAATATTAACAATCTAAAGAGTATAAATTCCTTTAAACAGAATTCTAAAACACCATGACTTTTCATTAATTGATCATTATATTGAAATAAAAGTAAGCACTGAGATTATACAGTGTTGAAGTGTATGGTCTATATACAAAACTGAATATTCCCTGATAAATTCTTCACCAGACTGTTCTTCATTAACTCTAGATATGGAACTGAGTGAGAGCCAGAAGCCATCTTAGTGACTAAGATCTGAGGAATGTAGACTGAGAAGGAAGCCTATTTAACTGACCATCCTTGTGTCTACCTGAGAGTCAGGGTCTCAGGATGCCAGGAGGAGGGTGCGGGGGAAGGCATTGCGAGCAGTGCTGTCAGGTGGCTGCTGGGTTGGTGGTGCTCTGCAGGCTTCATGATTCCATCACAAATCCATCATGTATGATTTTGCTGTTCTTTCTATGCAGTCATGTGTGGGGGTCAGCGGGCATTTATATTAGGACTTGATTCTCTTATAGGCTTCAACTAATGAAGTCAAATCGTATCCTGGAATGTCAGCATGATGGAAGTTTCTCTACTCAGTAAGCCATCTCATCAGCTTCTATTATTCTGTGTGTATGTTTAGCAAACAATGTTTATCTGGGGGAACCTGAATGCTTTTTGTTAATTCCAAGAACTAAATGATTTCATGTCCATTTTATCGAAAGAAAATGCAATATGTGTGTATATATGTATATGTGGGTATATATGTATGTATATATGTGTGAATATGTATATATGTGCATATATATGTATATGATGTATATATATGTATATGATGTATATATGTGATGTATATATATATGTGTGATGTATATATATATATATTATATATATAATTTAATAGGAATTATATCTTCTCTTTTCCCAACCCCTGTCAAAATCTTCATCTGCAAGGTGAGGACATTAGGAGACAGACCTTCAGGAAAGGCTAAGCAAGTTCACACATGTCCAAAAGAGGCCAGAAAGAATCCCCAGTTCAAGGTCACAGAGGAAACAGCTGCTGCTGAGGACACCAGCCAGCAAATCTGAAGGTGTTTTGACCTTGGATTTCTCATTCTCCAGAAATGGCAGAAATAAATTCCTGTGGCTCATAAGCTCCTAAGTCTACATGTTCTGTTACGTCAGCTGAAGAGTCGGAGTGACTAAGACACGGAAGTGAATGTTTGCAACCCTGGCTGCACACGTGCTGTCCCACGATCCCTCTCCCTGCCTTTGTCTCTGCCTCTGAGCCCAGTTCCCTTCTCCCCCTGCTTCTCCCTGCTGTCCCATTTCACAGTTTGACAGGTACTAACATGTGGATCTTTGTACTTTTCGTTATATGAGAACATGAAGTTGTGTGGGCCATGAGACTGGAGTGGTGTCTAACAGCCTTCCACTGAATCTTTCTTGTTCCCAAACTGGTTTGGTGATGGTGATTTGACTCGACTTCAGAGATTAGTTGAGAAAACAAATATAAAGAGGTAAACTTTGGTCATTAAAGTTTAAGGATTCTTGTGTGTGTGTGTGTGTGTGTGTGTGTGTGTGTGTGTGTGTGTGCGTGTTTGGTTTGGCTTTGAAAGGTTTTATTATTTATTTATTTTTAGTTTCTGTAACTGCATTTATTTTCTTTTCTTTTTTTAAAAAATTGGTTATTTTATTTATTTACATTTCAAATGTTGTCCCCATTTCCCAGTTTTCCCTCTGCAACCCCACCTATCCCATCTCCACTGCCCTTTGCCTCTCCTTTGCTCCTCCGACTCCTGCCTTCTCCCCTCTAGCATCCCCCTACCCTGGGACATCCAGCATCCACAGGACCAATGACCTCCCCTCTCATTGCTGTCAGCTAAGGCCATCCTCTGCTATATATGCATCTGGAGCCATGGGTCCCTCCATGTGTACTCTTTGGTTGGTTAGTCCTTGGGAATTCTGGGAGCTCTGGTTGGCTGATATTGTTATTTTACCTATGGGGTTGCAAACCCCTTCAGCTCCTTCAGTCTTTCCCCTAGCTCCTCCATTGGAGTCCCAGTGCTCAGTGCGATGGTTGGCTGTGAGTATCTACGTCTGTATTGGTCAGGTGCCAGCAGTCTCTCTGGGGACAGCTATACTAGGCTCCTGTCCGCAAGCACTTCTTGGCAATAGTGTTTGGGTTTTGTGTCTGCAGATGGGATGGATTTGTAGTTTAAAACTAATTGTTTATTCCTGCTGTTCTCAGACAGTCTCTCTACCTAGTCCTGGCTGTCTTTGAACTCTCTGCATGGATCAGGGTGGCTTATCTTTCTACCTGCCCCATCCCCCAATGTGAGTGTCAGCACAGTAGGGCTGGGCCACCACATCTGGCCACTTGTTGCCATTTTGTAATGGTGCCATTTCCTTTACGTATCCTCTGCACCATGAATGTGTTTTATGGAATTATTAGCTGTGGTTCAGGAGTTCAAAATAGGTAAGACTCCAGCCCTTGATTCGTGGCCATCTCTGGGGACCGAAATGAGATGGACAGAGTTTGCAAGAAGTGAAGCTGTCCTCTGCCGAAAGCAGGGCCTGGAAGATGTGGTTGAGAGGAGAGGGATATCTTCTACCTTTGGGACAGACTGGCATTTCACCAAGCAGCTCACTGGGGTCCAGAAGAGATTAAAATGAGACACCAGGAGAGAGAGGGTCCCACAGGGAGCTCCACATTAGCTACCCTGTGTCTGCTAATACCGACCTTGTATGTTCAAGACACATTTCTTGTTTTCCCTGATAAATCTCATTTGTCTCCAGTTTACCTTTGATTCATAAAATGGTTCATAAAATACAGTTAGTTTCTTTAGCAAAATTTTAGTCTGTTTTTTTCCTGTTCTAGTACCAAACTGCTGCCATGTTTTTGCTTTATGTTGGAAGTATTTTTTTGTGAGTTTTCACTTGTTTTTGTCTTAACCCTCATAACCCTCGACCAGCCCATCACAGCCCACTTGAATTGCCACCCACTTTTGCCAACCTCCTACTTTTGATCCACCTTCTTCAAGCAGCCACAATGATGCCTTTAACAGAACAACCTCAGTATGCAGTTCATCCAACTGGAAATAAGTACAAATTCTCTGATGTGCAAGCCCCTGCAAATTCCCTGAAAGCCCCATCTGGTATGGGTTACTGAGTTTTCCTACCTCTCTGTCTATATTAGATGCTCTCCATATCACTTTCTTCTGTCTTGTCTGGTGAATTGGTGAAAGAACTAATGAACTTAAATTGAAAGTTGTGATCCTTACCTCAACAAATTAGTTGAAACCAGGTTTTGGCCAAATGGATGAATTCTCTTTGTCAGCAGATTTTACTAGACCTAAAAGCAGGTAATGCTGCAGGGACAGCATGTGTACACTGCAGGGAAACAATGGTGTTCTAAAATATATTTGAACAAAATGTGGAAAAGTAAGTCTTCATATCTGTTTGGATTGAGGTGTCTCTACTGAAAGCATTGTTCCACCAAGTTGAGCTGACGAATGCTCTTGAAGTTTTATTGTGTTCTAGTAACGTTAGGAGGTAGAAAACACTCAGTTTATTTGTACATAACTCAAGACCTGAGGGACTGAGCTTAGTCAGAGTCAGGGTAAAACTATTGTGATAGGTAGGAGTTGTCTAACTCTAACAGTAGCAGTGCAGCCTTTGTAAATGTTTTAAATGCGGCAGCACTTAGCGACTAGCACTCACCTGTGTCCTTTTTCTATCAGATCCAGAATAGTCTGAGCTGTGGTGGAAGCAATGAAAAGACTTCCTTCGCTTAACAGAAGTTTGTACTCTGTCAATAACAGACATTGGATTCTAAGAGTCAGAGCAAACATAGAGGCCATAAATTACAAATGGGAGGTTTTAGAATTAAACTAAGATGTAGTTTCTAGTAATAAGAAAACTGGTTTTAGAGAAATATGTGTCACTATCTGTTAAATGGCCACCTGTAGGGTAATTGTGGGGACAATTTTATGTTTCATTTTGTGTAGGTTCTATCACATAGATGACAATTTCAGCAAAATGGCCTTGTCAGATTGTCAGTCAATAAGCCAACAAAATGCACCCAAACATCGAGAGAAACATCTCGAGGAAAGTGCTAATCAAAGGAAGTGGAATGTAGCAAGGGAACCCCCTTGTGGTAAGACTGCGTTCCTCTCAAGTAAAAGCCCGAGCAGAAGTCTGATGTGAAAATTCTTTGTTTAGCTCTGTACCCCACTTTTTAATAGGGATCTTTGGTTCTCTGGGGTCTACCTTCTTGAGTTCTTTATATATATTGAATAATAGCCCTCTGTTGGATGTAGGGTTGGTGAAGATCCTTTCCCAATCTGTTGGTTGGCGTTTTGTCCTTTTGACAGTGTCCTTTGCCTTACAGAAACTTTGTAATTTTATGAGGTCCCATTTGTCAGTTCTTGATCTTAGAGCAAAAGCTATTGGTGTTCTGTTCAGGAACTTTTCACCTGTGCCCATGTCCTCAAGGGTTTTCCCCAGTTTCTTTTCTAATAGCTTCAGAGTGTCTGGCTTTATGTGGAGGTCCTTGATCCACTTGGAGTTGAGCTTAGTACAAGGAGATAAGAATGGATCAATTCGTATTCTTCTGCATGCTGACCTCCAATTGAACCAGCACCATTTGTTGAAAAGGCTATCTTTTTTCCACTGGATGTTTTCAGCTCCTTTGTCGAAGATCAAGTGACCATAGTGTGTGGGTTCATTTCTGGGTCTTCAATGTTTCTCTGGATGTTTGGGGGCATTTTGTTGGCTTATTGACTGACAATCCGACAAAGCCACTCTGCTGAAACTGTCATCTATGTGATAGAACCTACACAAAACGAAACATAAAACTTTCCCACAATGACCCCACAGGTGGCCAAGAACTTCAGATGGCAGAGAAGCACCTTAAGAAATGTTCAACATCATTAATCATTAGGGAAATGCAAATCAAAACAACCCTGAGATTTCACCTCACACCAGTCAGAATGGCTAAGGTTAAAAACTCAGGTGTTGGCAAGGATGTGGAGAAAGAGGAACACTCCTCCACTGCTGGTGGGATTGCAAGATGGTACAACCACTTTTGAGATCAGTCTAGCAGTTCCTCAGAAATCTGCGCATGGCACTTCCGGAGGACCCTACACCACTCCTGGGCATATACCCAGAGGATTCCCCAGCATGCAATAAGGACACATGATCCACTACGTTCATAGCAGCCCTATTTGTAATAGCCAGAAGCTGGAAAGAACCCAGGTGTCTCTCAATGGAGGAATGGATACAAAAAAAATGTGGTATATTTACACAATGGAGTACTATTCAGCCATTAGAAACAATGAATTCATGAAATTCTTAGACAAATGGATGGAGCTGGAGAACATCATACTAAGTGATGCAACCCAGTCTCAAAAGATCAATCATAGTATATACTCACTGATAAGTGGATATTAGCCTAGAAACTTGGAATACCCAAGAAATAACCCACATATTAAATGTTGTCCAAGAAGAACGGAGGAGTGGCCCCTGGTCCTGGAAAGACTCAGTGCAGCAGTATAGGGGAATACCAGAACAGGGAAGTGGGAAGGGGTGGATGGAGGAACAGGGGGAGTAAAGAGGCCTTATGAGACTTTAGGGGAGGGGGGAGCCAGAAAAGGGGAAATCATTTGAAATGTAAATAAAAATAGATCGCGAAAAAAGAAGTCTGATGTGTTCTTAGTTACACCAGGTGCACATGGATTGTGAGTTAGCCGCCATATGCGTTCACTCGATACGACCCTAGTTGGTTGAGGTGGCTTTTCTTTGCTCTCCTTTGAGGAACAGGTTGTTGGTGTATAAGACACAGAAAAGCATGAGTCCCAGTCGTTCAGATTAGTGAGTTACTGTGACTTGAATAGACCTATGTCACTAGAGCCTCCATCAAGAACCAGAATGTCACTAGTATTTGGACTATCCTCTACTGTAGCCACTGTCTCACAAAGGCAGTCACTGATCTGGTTCTTAAGCCCAGAGGTAGGCTTTGAGTGACAGTAACATGTCACATGTACTTCCCTAAACATGTTTGTGAGGTTCGTTTGTCCACACTGTCTGTAGTTCACTTATTCTTACGGCTCTACAGTGTTCCATTTTGTGAACCCAAAAATATTTGTTTCATTGATAGTGGGTAATTTACATGTGTTTTTGGCTTGTGTTTCTTTCACAATTTCACACATGAACACTGGATTTTAGTCCATCTCTTCCCTCCTGTTTCCTTCTTATGCCTACCAACATCTCTCCACTATAGATATCTTTCCCTATTTACTAGTTTTGGTTTTTAGTGCCCCACAGAGTATAACCAGGGCAGTCTGTGTGAGCTTCAGTTCAGAACTAACCACCAGAGCCTGGCAGACTCACAGTAGGTACACAACTGCATACCATAGTACCCCTGTCCAGAATCCATTGATTGCCAATAGATCAGCTTTATGTGATAGGGCCACAGGAGTCCTCCTTCCCCAGGCCCTCTAGAGACAGCTGTTAGAAGGGCTTAAATTCTGTGGATCCATTGCTGCTATGCACAGCTGCTGGGAGCTCTTGGCTTCCATGGACATTTTGTGCATGTCTTGTAGTGAACATGTAAATTAATTTGCATGAAAAGGAATAGAATTTCTGGCTCATTATGGGAATATATATTCAACCGACATTGACATGGCCTGCCTGTTCATAATAATCACATACATTTCTCCTTTAAGAGCAATATCATGCTAGGTTCTATCCAAAACTTGGCTGGCCTTTCTGACTTTTAAATGATCATCATTGTTGACTTTTTCTAATTCTTTATAAATAAATCTCCTGTTGTATATATGTTTGGAAGAGTGAGCATTTCCTCCATTCTGTCCTCACTCTGTTGATTATTTTCTCTGCTGTGCTGAAACATTTGAATTTCAACCAGTCTCAACTGTCGAGTCTTCATCTTATTTATTGAGCTAATGGCTGAGGCTCCTTCCAGAGAGTCCTTGCCTGTGCATGTATCTTTATGTGCTTTGCCTGTAGCTTTCTCTACTGGTCTCAGAGCTTTGTGTCTATGCTAAGTCTTTGAATTGATAACTAGAGTCATAGATATAGCTCTGTTTTCTGTATTCAGACTCTCAGCGCTGTTGGAGTTTCTCTACTGCTCCCACTTTAAGAACATCCTTGCCACAAATTAGGTGGCTGTGAGCCCAGTGATCTATTGGTCAGTGTGTCTGTCCTTACATCAGTCCCAGCCATTTTATTGCTATGGCTCTGTAGTAAAACCAGAAACCTGGTATTAATGCCTCTTATGTTCTCTCTGCTTCAGACACTTTTGATACTTGAGTCTTTTGTGCTTCCATGTGAAATTTAAGATTATTTTCTCTAGGTCTGTGAGGAACGCCATTGTTATTTTGATGAAGATTGCAACAAGCCACAGATCTTTATTGGTAATACAATCTTTTCCACAATATTAACTGCCCCACCCCCGAGCCTGAGAGGTCTCTATACCATCTAGTTTTTTTCTCAGTGTTTTAAAGTTTTCATAGTAGTGAGCTTTCCTCCCCTTGTAGGTCTATCTCTAGATATATTTTTGAAGCTTTGTGAATGGGAAACCCCCATTTCTATTTGTTGATAGTCTTTATCAAATCTTAGTGGAATCTTTAATATCTTTAAAGTATAGGATAATATCCTATGAAATCACGTTATTTTCCTAATCAATCAGAAATGTTTCTTGACGAAGCTCACTGGAACATCTGGGACACACAGGGAGCATATTTCAACCTAGTATACTTAAGATACACATAGCCAACGTTATACGATGTAACATATAATACTATACTGGGTATTAGCATTTTATTATAAAAAGGAAAAGACTGAGAGCACATCTCTAAAGTTAGGAATGGAAACCACCATATTGTTATGTATGGTGCTTAAAGTCCTGGATGGAGTGATAGCATAGGCGGAATGAGAGGACGCAGCTGGGTAAGGAAGGAAGAAGTCAGACTCCAGGCCCTCTCCATGTGAGTCAGCTGTGTTGTGCAGTGGTATCTCATTATGGACTTAGCTTTCGTTTTCTTTTTATTAATGGAGTTGAGCACATTTACATATGTTCACCTGTCAGCTAGGAAGTGTCATTTTCCCTATATGTTGGTTTATAAGTGTCTGTTAAGTGTTCTCCCTGGGAATGCCTCATGCCACATCAGTTAACCAGTGGAGTGGGATGCACTGCTCACACATGGAGACGACAGATTCCGCATTTAGTAAGGGTCTGCTGTTGGTTCACAGCTGGCACCGCGCAGCTGTCTTCACATGGTGTTAAGGGAAGCAGCTCTTTGGAGCCTCTTTCCTAAGGGAACCAATTTCATTCATGAGGCTGCACCTCTGTGCTATCATGCTGGGGAGCACCTCTGTGTTATCACGCTGGGCAGCACCTCTGTGTTATCACGCTGGGGAGCACCTCTGTGTTATCACGCTGGGGAGCACCTCTGTGTTATCATGCTGGGGAGCACCTCTGCGTTATCACGCTGGGGAGCACCTCTGCGTTATCATGCTGGGGAGCACCTCTGCATTATCATGCTGGGGAGCACCTCTGTGTTATCATGCTGGGGAGTACGTCTGTGATATCACACTGGGGAGCACCTCTGCATTATTATGCTGGGGAGCACCTCTGTGTTATCATGCTGGGGAGCACCTCTGTGTTATCACGCTGGGCAGCACCTCTGTGTTATCACACTGGGGAGCACCTCTGTGTTATCACGCTGGACCGCACCTCTGTGTTATCACACTGGGGAGCACCTCTGTGTTATCACGCTGGGGAGCATCTCTGTGGTATCACGCTGGGCAGCACCTCTGCTTTATCATGCTGCGGAACACCTCTGTGTTACCACACTGGGGAGCACATCTGTGCTATCACGCTGGGGAGCACCTCTGTGCTATCACACTGGGGAGCATCTCTGTGTTATCACGCTGGGGAGCACCTCTGTTTTATCATGCTGGGGAGCACGTCTGTGTTATCACGCTGGGGAGCACCTCTGTGTTATCACGCTGGGGAGCACCTCTGTGTTATCATGCTGGACAACACCTCTGTGTTATCACGCTGGGCAGCACCTCTGTGCTATCACGCTGGGGAGCACCTCTGTGTTATCATGCTGGGCAGCACCTCTGTGCTATCACGCTGGGGAGCACCTCTGTGTTATCACGCTGGGGAGCATGTCTGTGTTATCACGCTGGGCAGCACCTCTGTGTTATCACGCTGGGGAGCACCTCTATGTTATCATGCTGGGCAGCACCTCTGTGCTATTATGCTGGGGAGCACGTCTGTGCTATCATGCTGGGCAGCACGTCTGTGCTATCATGCTGGGGGGCACCTCTGTGCTATCACGCTGGGGAGCACGTCTGTGCTATCACGCTGGGCAGCACCTCTGTGTTATCATGCTGGGGAGCACGTCTGTGTTATCACTCTGGGGATCAGCTTTCACCATATTAACTGACAGGGTCAAATATTTAACCATGGCACTTGGGTTCATGACCATTTTCTAATAGTTGTTTTTTCCAGTTCTCCCCCTTTTCCTCTTTTCCCCTCCTCCTCTCTCCTTCATCCTCTTCCTCCTACTTTCCCTTCTCTTTCCTCTTCTTTCCCCCCCTCCTCTCCATTTCCCCCTCCTCTCCCACTCCCTTCTTTTCCCCCTTCCCTCTCCTTCTCCCTTTTCCCTTCCTCCTCCATATTCTTCTGTCTTTCTTCTCCTCTTCCCCTCTTCTTCCCTTCCCTTCTCCCTCCCTTGCCTCTTCCTCCTTGCCTTCTTCCTCTTCTTTATAAACACTATTGTCGTTTTCTACCTCTATTTATCAGCTCCATACCGTTCTCTT
This sequence comes from Apodemus sylvaticus, assembly GCF_947179515.1. Lineage (NCBI taxonomy): Eukaryota > Metazoa > Chordata > Mammalia > Rodentia > Muridae > Apodemus > Apodemus sylvaticus. The sequence continues at coordinate 8,869,021 of NC_067475.1, forward strand.
CATTGCGGAAGCTTTAAAAAATGGGTTTAGTTTCTTTACCTGTTCTTAGTCTTCACAGACTCACATGAAGCCAAGCCTTGCCAGCAGAGGGCATTGGAGAGAAGCTGCAAAGGAAAAGCAGCTTCTTGGGTAACAGAGACACACAGCTTGTGTGGTCTAGCCCCTGCAGCATGTACAACTATGTAAGCCGTTGCTGTTGCAATTGCTGTATTTGTGGTATTCTCCTGTCACATTGTATTACGTCAAAGCTCTACATCTTGCTTACCAAATTTATTACTATGAGATTTTTCTAACATCATATTTTAATTAATTTCCTGCAATGTTTTATAGACTATTTGCTCTTACCAGTAGGATGCATAGTCACTGTAGCTTCATTGTAGTTTAGTTCTTTCCTTCCCCATCCTCTTTAGTGGATTCTGATATTTCTTGACACAGGTTCAGTCTTCATTAGGGTTTTACTGCTGTGAACAGTCACCATGACCAAGGCAACTCTTATAAGAACAGCATTTAATTGGGCTGGCTTATAGGATCAGAGGTTCAGTCTATTGTCATCAAAGGGAACATGGCAGCATCCAGGCAGGCATGGTGCAGGAGGAGTTGAGAGTTCTACACTTTCATCTGTAGGCTGCTAAGAGAATACTCCATTCCAGGCAGCTAAGGTGAGAGTCTTATAGCCCACACCCACAGTGACACACCTACTTCAACAGGGCCACACCTTCTAAATGTTCCATTTTATTCTTACCACACACTAGTAAGAAACATTTTGGAGTCCCCTTTATTATTTAGCCAAATTCTTTTATAAACAATAGCCATGTGGTGGTATAATTTTTCAGTGCAGCCCTTGAGCAAGATTAGAAGAGTCTCAGGAAGAGTATGAAGAACTAGAGAAAAAGAATACAGAGAAGAAAGGCAGACTTACACTTTATCTATCATCAGAGGTAACTGTGGCTTCAGCTCCTTTGGCTTAGCAACAGGAATGGGAAATACCTGCCATTTTCAGGAGACTCAACTCAGCTGCATGGTCATTGTACATACAACTTGGCATCTCTAGTCCTGAGGGTCTGGATTCTGAGATGGGAATTCTCCCTCAGCAATGACCTTATGTGTCATTACCTACTGCAACAGGGAGATTCCCAACACTGTGACAAAGTTGTTTAGGAAAGCAACTTGAAGAAAGATTTACTTTGGATCATGGTCCATAATAATCTGTGAGCTTGTAAGGCAGCTGAACTCATGCCAAGGAGAGCATCATGGGACAGAACTGCTTGTATCATAATGCCTGAGAGTTGGGGACAAGACAACGTCTTCCAGGGTCCATTCCCGGTGGCCTACTTCTTCCAGCTACACACTATCTTCTAACAGCATGTTCAGGAATGGACTCGTCTATGGGTTCACCCATTGATAAAGTAGGTACATTTATGATTTCTATAACATTTGAAGTCCTCCACTTCTGAAGACTGCTGTATCAGGGAATAAGCCTTCAGAACAAAAATCTGTAGAGAAAATTTTTGATGTATAAACCCTAACAGACATCAATTTAGGACTCAAGATATGGGAATATTTAAAAAATTCATAAGGATAATTTTAGCCACCTTAAATTCTTTATTTCATTTACCCTTATTCTTAGATACAAATATTCCCTCACCTATCTGAGGTGTTTTCATGAGGGTAGAATCTATCCATATTTATGTCTTAAATTATAGCAATGATATGTAATCATTCAGTAACGTTTTTGTTGAAGAAAAATAGGTACATGAATAGATAAATGCATAAGTGAATAGAGAAATATAAAATACTTAAGAGTGATTGCTTTGGCCCTCTGATTTGCCCTATGTCATTGATAAAATTCTATGATGTGCCATTGCCCCTCACCTGTGACTCTTATAACCTCCTTTGAGAGAGTTTTGAATATAATAAGATACCAATTCTATGGTTAATTTTTTTATTTTAAGGGTGATATATTGCCTTCCCATGACCCTTTGAAAAATTACTGTTTCTCTAGAAGAGACTCAAAGGAAATCTGGTGGGTGCAGCTGATGGCCTTAGAGATGTCTACTGGCCTTAGAGATGTCTACTGCTGTCATGGTGAATGGACATTGAATGAATATGGAGGCCAATTCCAAGGCACTGGGAGCATCATCTTGACATTAAAATGACTTAGGGTTGATCAGCAATAAGATAATGGAGGATATACCCATATATACACAAGGCATGGTTTTCTTCCCATCAACTGTATGAGCTGGGACCAGATTGCTGCAGTTTTGGAAGGCTACAGTTAGTTGACACTTTGAAAACAAGAAACTGGGAGCCTGCAAGTCTTAAGAGACAGGAAGGTAGGTGGTAGCAAGATCAAGACTAGATTTCTCTATGTAATGATTTCAGACTGACATGGCCTTTAGAGTAAAACCCTGTATATAAAATAAAGCATAATTAGGGGACCATGAACAGAAAATCGAGTTAATCACCTGATTTATTGATCCATAGGGACCGTATGGGAAGTCTAAGGTTTTTTTTTTTAAAGCCTCTAAATTTGTAAAAAAAAAATGAAAGCAAGAGAAAACTAATATAATTTTTTTCCTCTAAGACATCTCCTGTTGCAGTTGTATCTTCTGTCTTCATGACCAATTCAACGTTTAGAGTCTGGAGACACCCATAGCTTCAGTGTTGTATATTGGATGTGCTCAGTCTCTCTTCAGTGAGCCATTTCATCATGATAGATGACATAAGTGTTAGAAATTTGTTGGATAATAATAAATTAAAATGACAACAATTTAATTGGCTTTAATTTACCAAGTCCTCCTATTTGATTTTAGCTATCATTGATTCTTTTTTTTTTACTTTTTTTTATTCGATATAATTTATTTACATTTCAAATGATCAAATGATTTCCCCTTTTCTAGCCCCCCACTCCCCGAAAGTCCCATAAGCCCCCTTCTCTTCCCCTGTCCTCCCACCCACCCCTTCCTACTTCCTCGTTCTGGTTTTGCCGAATACTGTTTCACTGAGTCTTTCCAGAACAAGGGGCCACTCCTCCTTTCTTCTTGTACCTCATTTGATGTGTGGATTATGTTTTGGGTATGCCAGGTTTCTAGGTTAATAACCACTTATTAGTGAGTGCATACCATGAATCACCTTTTGAGTCTGGGTTACCTCACTTAGTATGATGTTCTCTAGCTCCATCCATTTGCCTAAGAATTTCATGAAGTCATTGTTTCTAATGGCTGAATAGTACTCCATTGTGTAGATATACCACATTTTTTGCATCCACTCTTCTGTCGAGGGATACCTGGGTTCTTTCCAGCCTCTGGCAATTATAAATAGGGCTGCTATGAACATAATAAAGCATGTATCCTTATTACATGGTGGGGAATCCTCTGGGTATATGCCCAGGAGTGGTATAGCAGGATCTTCTGGAAGTGAGGTGCCCAGTTTTTGGAGGAACCGCCAGACTGATTTCCAGAGTGGTTGTACCAATTTGCAACCCCACCAGCAGTGGAGGAGTGTTCCTCTTTCTCCACACCCTCTCCAACACCTGCTGTCTCCAGAATTTTTAATCTTAGCCATTCTGACTGGTGTAAGATGAAATCTTAGGGTTGTTTTGATTTGCATTTCCCTAATGACTAATGAAGTTGAGCATTTTTTAAGATGCTTCTCCGCCATCCAAAGTTCTTCAGGTGAGAATTCTTTGTTTAACTCTGTACCCCATTTTTTAATAGGGTTGTTCGGTTTTCTGGAGTCTAACTTCTTGAGTTCTTTATATATATTGGATATTAGCCCTCTATCTGATGTAGGATTGGTGAAGATCTTTTCCCAATTTGTTGGTTGCCGATTTGTCCTCTTGATGGTGTCCTTTGCCTTACAGAAACTTTGTAATTTTATGAGGTCCCATTTGTCAATTCTTGATCTTAGAGCATACGCTGTTGGTGTTCTGTTCAGAAACTTTCTCCCTGTACCGATGTCCTCAAGGGTCTTCCCCAGTTTCTTTTCTATTAGCTTCAGAGTGTCTGGCTTTATGTGGAGGTCCTTGATCCATTTGGAGTTGAGCTTAGTACAAGGAGACAAGGATGGATCAATTCGCATTCTTCTGCATGCTGACCTCCAGTCGAACCAGCACCATTTGTTGAAAAGGCTATCTTTTTTCCATTGGATGTTTTCAGCCTCTTTGTCGAGGATCAAGTGGCCATAAGTGTGTGGGTTCATTTCTGGATCTTCAATCCTGTTCCATTGATCCTCCTGCCTGTCACTGTACCAATACCATGCAGTTTTTAACACTATTGCTCTGTAGTATTGCTTGAGGTCAGGGATACTGATTCCCCCAGATTTTCTTTTGTTGCTGAGAATAGTTTTAGCTATCCTGGGTTTTTTGTTGTTCCAGATGAATTTGAGAATTGCTCTTTCTAACTCTGTGAAGAATTGAGTTGGGATTTTGATGGGTATTGCATTGAATCTGTATATTGCTTTTGGCAAAATGGCCATTTTAACTATATTGATTCTACCGATCCATAAGCATGGGAGGTTTTCCCATTTTTTGAGGTCTTCTTCCATTTCCTTCTTCAGAGTCTTGAAGTTCTTGTCATACAGATCTTTCACATGTTTGGTAAGAGTTACCCCAAGATACTTTATACTGTTTGTGGCTATTGTGAAGGGGGTCATTTCCCTAATTTCTTTCTCAGCCTGCTTATCCTTTGAGTATAGGAAGGCCACTGATTTGCTTGAGTTGATTTTATAACCTGCCACTTTGCTGAAGTTGTTTATCAGCTGTAGGAGCTCTCTAGTGGAGTTTTTAGACTCTAAGAGAACACAAATGCCAACCAAAACTACTATATCCAGCAAAACTCTCAATCACCATAGATGGAGAAACTAAGATATTCCATGACAAAACCAAGTTTACCCAATATCTATCCACAAACCCAGCCCTAAAAAGGATAATAGGAGGACAACACCAATACAAGGAGGGAAACTTCACCCTGGAAAAAGCAAGATAGTAACCTTTCATCAAACCCAAAAGAAGTTAAGCAATCAAATTTAAAAAATAACATCAAAAATGATAGGAAGTAACAATCACTATTCCTTAATATCTCTTAACATCAATGGACTTAATGCCCCAATAAAAAGACACAGACTAACTGACTGGATACGTAAACAGGACCCTACATTTTGCTGCTTACAGAAAACACAACTCAGGGTCAAAGACAAACACTACCTTAGAGTAAAAGGCTGGAAGACAAATTTACAAGCAAATGGTTTCAGGAAACAAGCTGGAGTAGCCATTTTAATATCAGATAAAATTGACTTTCAACCCAAAGTCATCAAAAGACACTCTGAGGGACACTTCTTGCTGGTCAAAATACAACAAAGAAAAATACAACAAGAAGAACTCTCAATCCTGAACATCTAAGCTCCAAATGCAAGGGCACCCTCTTTCGTAAAAGAAACTTTACTAAAACTCAAAGCACACATTGCACCTAACACAGTAATTGTGGGTGACTTCAACACTGCACTTTCCTCAATGGACCGATCAGGAAAACAGAAACTAAACAGGGACACAATGAAACTAATTGCAGCTTTGGACCAATTAGATTTAACAGATATATATAGAACATTCTATCATAAAACAAAAGAATATACCTTTTTCTCAGCACCTCATGGTACTTTCTCCAAAATCGACCATATAATTGGTCACAAGACAGACCTCAACAAATATAAGAAGATCGAACTAATCCCATGCCTCCTATCTGATCACTATGGAGTAAAAGTGGTCTTCAATAGCAACAGAAACAACAGAAAACCCACATACACGTGGAAACTGAACAATACTCTACTCAATGATACCTTGGTCAAGGAAGAAATAAAGAAAGAAATTAAAGACTTTTTAGAACACAATGAAAATGAAAACACAACATACCCAAATCTATGGGACACAATGAAAGCAGTGCTAAGAGGAAAACTCATAGCCCTGAGTGCCTCCAAAAAGAAAATGGAGAGAGCATACATTTCCAGCTTAATGACACACCTGAAAGCCCTGGAACAAAAAGAAGCTATTTCACCCAGGAGGAGTAGAAGGCAGGAAATCATCAAACTCAGGGCTGAAATCAATCAAGTAGAAACAAAGAGAACCATACAAAAAAAAAAAAATCAACAAAACCAGGAGCTGGTTCTTTGAGAAAATCAACAAGATAGATAAAACCTTAGCCAGACTGACCAAAGGGCACAGAGAAAGTATCCAAATTAACAAACTTAGAAATGAAAAGGGAGATATAACAACGGAAACTGAGGAAATCCAAAAAATCATCAGATCCTACTACAAGAGCCTGTACTCAACACAACTGGAGAATCTGGAGGAAATGGACAATTTCCTTGACAGATACCAAATACCAAAATTAAATCAGGACCAACTAGACCATCTAAACAGTCCCATAATGCCTAAAGAAATAGAAGGAGTCATAGAAAGTCTTCCAACCAAAAAAAGCACAGGACCAGATGGTTTCAGTGCAGAATTCTATCAGACCTTCAAAGAAGAGTTAACACCAATACTCTTCAAACTATTCCACAAAATAGAAACAGAAGGAACACTACCCAATTCCTTCTATGAAGCCACAATTACGCTGATACCAAAGCCACACAAAGATCCAACAAAGAAAGAGAACTTCAGACCAATTTCCCTTATGAACATCGATGCAAAAATACTCAATAAAATTCTTGCCAACCGAATCCAAGAACACATCAAAATGATCATCCACCATGATCAAGTAGGCTTTATTCCAGGAATGCAGGGTTGGTTCAATATACGGAAATCCATCAATGCAATCCACTACATAAACAAACTCAAAGAACAAAACCACATGGTCATTTCATTGGATTCTGAAAAAGCATTTGACAAAATTCAACATCCTTTCATGCTTAAAGTCTTGGAGAGAACAGGAATTCAAGGCCCATACCTAAACATAGTAAAAATAATATACAGCAAACCGGTAGCCAGCATCAAACTAAATGGAGAGAAACTTGAAGCAATCCCACTGAAATCAGGGACCAGACAAGGCTGCCCCCTTTCTCCTTATCTTTTCAATATTGTACTTGAGGTACTAGCTCGGGCAATTCGACAACATAAGGAGGTCAAAGCGATACAAATTGGAAAGGAAGAAGTCAAACTATCATTATTTGCAGACGACATGATAGTCATTGATTCTTCTACTTGATTCCAATCTTAAATTCTAACCAGAACTCTCCAATCCTACACCATAGTGCACATAATGATTTACAGAATACAGGATGGAAAAGTGCCATGGACCATCCCAGCTGGGTATGGAGGTCCCTGGGGTGAGGGTTCTCGAAGTCCAGATGGGTAAGGATTCAGCAGTAACAAACAGAGGCAGTTTGAATCTGAGTGTATTTTGCAGCTCTCAAGCAGGGGATTTTATACATTAAAAACCAAACATAACAACTTTTAGAAACTGTATCCAGTGAAACAATCACTAATACCAAAAAATCATTTGGCACAGTAAAATACAAAAATCATCCAAGCATTACAACTCTGAAACTACATGTTCAGTGAATCACAAACAGAACAGGTAATGTCATTATTAATAATTTAAATCATTAAAATATAAAAATTCTAAAAGTATATTCAGTAGGGCAGTCATCCAAAGCTAGTGGCATATTCCCAAGAACAGGTTAATAAATCTTTATGGTCAGTGCTCTTAACCACTGAACTAACTTTCCAGCCCCATATGGCTGGTTATTATTTAACATCTAATGCCTGATTTTTTTAAATAAATCTTCAATGCATAAATTTAAACTATTTTAATTCTAATTAAGATTTTCTTTACCATATACCAAACCCCACCTCCAATGACACACATGTAGTCATATGAAATTTTATTGTTGGGAAATTTTTTATCTATCATAATAATTTTGTAAATGATTTGAAAAGTAAAGCATTGGTTTCCCCAGAGGTAAGGTCATGTTAGTGACCCATCTCTAGGAATGGTTTCATATCGATTATTCTTGCTTATGATCATGGTCTAGGCTACCAGGAACCTGTAACTAAGAAAAGGAATGGAAGAGAACAAAACAGAAAAAATGCTGTGAGAACTACGGCTCAATATGTTTGCTCTGGCCGAAGAGTTCCACAACCGGTTCCAGGAGATCTCCTTCTCTGACCCGTCCAGCAGGTCCAGTTATTCCAGGGTCTCAAAGAGGCAAAATGGGGGGTCAAAAATGGGGGGAAGAGAGAAGAGGGGCCAAGCACGCTAACAAAATCAGAGTCAGTCTGGGTTGTGTCAAGGCCTCTTTTAATGTCGGGGAGACGAACGGGTTTTAAGGCTTACAGAGAAGGAATTGACCTTCACACAAGAGCAAAGGAGGGAAGGGCAGAGACACCCCTAGTGATGGAAGCAGGTGGAAAGCCAGGGAGAAGTCTCAGCATCAGCATACTCTGGCAGCTAGCATGTTCCTTCAGCATCCTGTAGAAAGAACACAAACATGCCTCTTCTCTACACTTAGAGTTCCCTGGCATTAAAATTTTTAAATTTTTGTGGTATATAGAGATGTGATTCTCCCTTCTTTTATTATAAAAATATTGTTGTACACCAGTCAGAATGGCTAAGATTAAAAATTCAGGAGATAGCAGGTGTTGGAGAGGGTGTGGAGAAAGAGGAACACTCCTCCACTGCTGGTGGGGTTGCAAATTGGTACAACCACTCTGGAAATCAGTCTGGCGGTTCCTCCGAAAACTGGGCACTTCACTTCCAGAAGATCCTGCTATACCACTCCTGGGCATATACCCAGAGGATTCCCCACCATGTAATAAGGATACATGCTCTACTATGTTCATAGCAGCCCTATTTATAATTGCCAGGTGTTGGAAAGAACCCAGGTATCCCTCAACAGAAGAGTGGATGCAAAAAATGTGGTATATCTACACAATGGAGTACTATTCAGCCATTAGAAACAATGAATTCATGAAATTCTTAGGTAAATGGATGGAGCTAGAGAACATCATACTGAGTGAGGTAACCCAGACTCAAAAGGTGAATCATGGTATGCACTCACTAATAAGTGGATATTAACCTAGAAACCTAGATTACCCAAAACATAATCCACACATCAAATGAGGTACAAGAAGAAAGGAAGAGTGGCCCCTTGTTCTGGAAAGACTCAATGAAGCAGTATTCAGCAAAACCAGAACGGGGAAGTGGGAAGGGGTGGGTGGGAGGACAGGGGGAGAGAAGGGGGCTTACGGGACTCTTTGGGAGTGGGGAAATCATTTGAAATGTAAATAAAAAATATATCGAATAAAAAAAAGATTCAAAAAAATATTGTTGTAAAGTTCTATGGGCCTATTCCATAATATCTTGCCTCTGGGAATTATGAGGAATCTCAGTAATATGACTAATAATAAATTATTAATAAAACATCTCAAATGACTGACTATAATAATCAGTTATAATGTTTGTCTTAATCTGATTTGGAACGTTCAGTATAAAAATATATGTAAAAACAGTTATAACTAGAAAGCTTGAAAAGCTGTCAATGGTCATATGTATATTTTGATTAATTTTTTGAATTGCATTTGTATTGTAAAAGTTAAGAATTAGTAGCATTAAAAAAGAAACAATTTCAAGCAATTGCAAGCCATGAGTTACATATATATATATATATATATATATATATATAATTAATATATAAATCAAAAGTTTGATTTTTAACATTTTAAAAAGAACAGCTACAGCACCCAATTCAATTATCTGTGCTGAAGCAAAGGGACACTCAAAAGAATAAACACGTGATCTAATTATATGAGCTTTATTTCCATAGTAGGTGCATTTTTATAGGATGATATATAAATCTATAACAATAAAATTATGTATAGAGGCATATTTTTAACAATTTATCTTTTAGATAACAGTTATTAATTTTGCCTAAAAAAAGACTTGCCATGAAATAAATCAACCATCAATGTTTTGTAATAACCAATTTGATTGCTGTTTGAAACAAGGAACAAACGTTTTCTACCTTGAAAACAGGTTTAGGTCTTCCACGGGCAAGCTTAAGATGAGGTTAATATAAGGTAAAGCCAATTAATATATCCTAACAAGCTTTGAAAATCATTTATGTAAAAATTCTAAAAATTCATAGTTAGGAGAAAAGGCCTGTAATGAACATTCCATGAACATTATACACTGAAGAATTTAAGATCCTAGCTTCTTGTATTGAGATAGAGACAAAACATCTTTTCTCACTTAAGGTAAGGCATTAAGGTAGTCATTCCTTAAAGAAAAAACCTTCTAATGAAATTGTTTTATTGCTTCTTTAAAGTTAGAAGCAAATGCTTTTATAATTGTCAGAATGTAAAGCAAAAAACACCCTTTAATCTATAATTTTGTATGGAGTAGACAGGCCAAATGTTAATGCCTTTATAGCCTTATTGACCTTTTATAGATTTGAACTGCATTTTTAAACCACACCCGGATAAGAATGTAAGGAATGTCCTTTTAGCCAAACATTCCCTAGTTGAGGCCTGTAAGGCAAAAATAGTTTTTCACAAGCTTCCACTGAGGCAGCCCCAAGCCTTGTATTAATTCAAATGTAAATTCCGCTCCCCCCCTTTTAAATTTATTTTATTTTATTTTTCTTTTCTTTTCTTTTTTTTTTTTTTTGCCCAAGGACCCACTTGAGTCCTTGGCAAGGACATTACATGAGGTTCCTCAGACTTAACCATCTTCTAATCTGAGCTTTTTATCTAAGACCAGACCCAAACCCGCCTGTCCAGTCCAGCAAGGACACCCTGAGGATTGACTAGCAAAAGGAACCTGTAATTCTTCTGGGAAAGATCTTAGTTTCATTGTAGTCAAAGGAGCCTGTTTGATATCAAATAAACTTCCACTGAGATCTCCCTTTTAATTTTTGAGGGTTAAATTCTGCTTCTACCATTGTCGCCTATAAACTTGTGGAAAAGTGGCAATGGGCCTATAATGGCCACAGCTGTATCATACTTAAAATTATCTTAATTACAAAATATGTTAAGAATCGTGAGCCTTTAACCAGGCTGTTAACTTAAAACTGCAGCCAATGACACACTGGCAATTTTTATTGTAACTCAATTTTTCCTTGCAATATTAGAGCACAACTGCAACTTTAGAAGCAAGTCCCAATTTTAAACAATCTATTTTCTTTAAAATCAATGGCAAACATATTATCTTTACAGCACAAGGTTTGTTGGCCTGTTCTTATGTTCAAGTGTATGACAGTGTAACTTATTAAAGAGACATTATTTTAAATCATATTTCTTATAAGTCCAATCTCCAGGCCAAGATTCACACGAAACACCATGCCAATTTAGAAGCATCTTAGAGGCCTGTCTTTCCTGGGTTGCGCCATGCCACGTGTAGCTAGTTAAGATGGCTCCGACACTGAATCACCAGTTTTAAACTAACCTTTTCTTAATAACACTATACCTTTTAAATCATAGCCAATTAATTTATAACTCTATAGTCAAGATATGTAAAAACTTATACCATTAAGACCTAATTAAAAACAAGAATAAAGTGATTACACAAATCTTATGAGTTAAACCAGAGTTTTCCCAAACTGGAGGTTATTGGTCCTTTAAGAGGAAAAGTTGAGCACGTTGCCGCTGCCGGGTCTACCAGCTTGTGGCCTGCAGAGTTCTGGGGTCCCTCCAAGCCGGAGCAAGGCCAAGTAACTTTGAGGTGCTAGCACTCTGCCTCTAGCCGCCAGGGCCAATTGCCCGTGGCCCGCAGAGTTCCGGGCTCTCTCTGGTGGGATTAAAGGCATGCGCCACCATTGTCTGCTGCTGCACATATTTTTTTTCCTTTAGCTGTGTTTTACTCCTACTTATGAATGTGAGGCACCTCAAATTAGCCTCCTCTGTGTAAACTAGGACTGACAGAACTGCCAGCAAATAAAGCTTCTTTACCATTTTTTCTTTTTAACATAAAACATAAAAACGACCAATCATTCAGCCAAACAAAACAATGGACAACATAAATTGACACATATATAGACAAGTTTTGGTGCACCAAAAGACAAACAACAGACAGCGAGGGAACTTGATGTCCCAAAGAGATCCAAATATCTTAACCTGAACTAAGGAGATCTCCAGTAGGTTTCAGAGAGAAAACAGGATGTCCCCACCCCCCTTTTTTTGTCCTCACCAGGAAAGTTTTGAAATAGCTTCCAACCATATATTTTTTTTTTTTGATACCGTGTCCTACACATGGAAAAACTGCTTTTCTGAAACCTGCTTTTTCTCTTGTTTAAGATTTAACAAGGGGGAAGGAGGATGCCTAGTTGAACACACACACCTGTGGAGAGGGAAGGAGAGTCCAGGAATTTCTCTGCAGTCCAGGTCTTACATTCTGCCCGTGAGAGGCTTCTCGCTGGCCGCCTCAGCAGCAGTCTCTGACTTCTACCTGCATGGGTCTCCCCTGTCCATTTTTGCCTAGTCCCTGTCCAGGGAGATAGCCCTGGGAGAGCATTGTTGAGCAATAACCTCATTGGGACCACACATAAGGACTTTCATTTGAGAGAGAATGTCTCTTCCCCAGAGGTTAACAGGCAGACCAGGGACCACAAAGGGCTGAGTAGAGCCCGTATTTCCCCCACTGTCCTCCCAAGTCAGCAACTGTGAGCTCTGGAGAGTATTGTTTGATTGTCTAATCCCCTGCAGATGGGTCAGAGAGGCTTGCAAAGGCCAAGCGGGGGTTGGGTGGGGGGTTGGGGCCAAGCACTTTGCGAGATCACAGTAGAATTGGCACCTGAGTCTAAGATGCCCTCAAAGCTTTTACCACTTATTTTAAGGCTGAGTATAGGACAATCTCTAGTGATTGCCTGGACCCAGTAAAGGTCTGAGGAACCTGGCTGAGAGGAGCCGTGCTACATGCCTATCGCTGGGTATAGGGTGGCGGGCCACGTGGAGGGGCTTGTTTTGGCTCTGGCTTTTTCTAGGCATTTAACTTTGAAATAAATCTTGAAGTTAGAGTGACCATTTGTCCCTCGTAGCTCCTTTAAGAGGGCTACTTGCTCTCTGCAGCTTTTCTCCTCCAAGTTGGCTTTCTCCGGGGGGGGGGGGGTCTCTTAACTTAATGGCATATCAGCAAGGGATGGGGGTCCCTCAGGAGCAGAGGATAAAGAGAAGTTACAGGAGCGATGGCAGGCACTCAGACCTGTCTATAACGACCGAGGAAGGTTTTGGAGAGTTCTTTTTAGGGGAAAGCAAGGTCACAGAAGCTGCCCGAGACAAAGGGAGGAGGCAATATTCAGCAGGGTCCTCGTTCGCACTCTGAATGAGCCCCCAGTAACTAAAGAATGTATCAGACATTGGTTCATCTGTACCTGTTTTCAAAATCTTATTAATTTCTTTACCAACCCTATTCCACGTTAGCGGGTGAATGTCAGGTCCACTTAAAACCAACCAAGGACATTTTTTCATGACAAAACAAAAGAACTTAATTAAATCTTTTTTCTTAACTCTTAGTCCTCTCTCCCTGAATGATTGCTTGATTTCTCCTATGAACCAAGCCTCTTTAGCCTCTTTTAATAATTGTTTCCCCATGACAATCGGACGACAATTGTTCGGCCACTTACCTGCCCCTCCAGCGACGCATGAGCGATGCGATATGTGGGGTCCTTCATTCCTTTTCCCGGGATTTCTCTTCCGCCGCCCGGTAGTTGACCGTACTTCGGGTCCCTGTTCAGGCAACACTATGACCCGTCACACTTCTTTTGAAATCTAATGCCTGTGTGGAACTTGTCACACAGATTCTACTGGGGTGGGTGTGGCACTAAAGAAGGGTTAAAAAGAGAAGTTCTCAAAAGTCTTCCTAGAGAGCCAATACAGATGCAGGTGCTTGGATAAGATATTTACATAAGCAATGAAGTCACAGAAGGGTCAGGCAATGAGCTTCACAGGCAGAGCTGGTACAAAGAGCAGAGTTGGCTCAAGGTGCAGATGTTTCAAGTGGGCCTAACCATGTGGAGAGGACATACTGAGCTCAGGGGATCGTTGTTAGTCATTCTCATAGTGCACTCTGAGGAATGGCCAGTTAGGTGCCTCCAAATCCTAGTGTTGGACAGCCTTTCTTTTATACAGGGCAGATGCAGCAGTTGTGTCATGGGGGATCTGGTGTGTTTGCTAAGCTCATGGACCTGCTTTCTCAGGTACTTTATATGTTCTTGTGTTCATGTTTGTACCTGATTAAGCTCATATTTGCTTAAGTCAGTTATTAATCAGTGTCTTGGTGAGTCTTATGTCAACTTGACACAAGCTAGAGGAAACCTAAACTAAGAAAATGCTCATGAGATCCAGATATAGGGCATTGTCTTAATTTGTGATCAATGGGGAGGGCCCAGCTGATCTTGGGTGCTGCTACCCTGGTCTGATGGTCCTGCATTCTATAAGAAAGCAGGCTGAGCAAGCCATGAGGAACAAGCCAGTAAGCAGGACTCCTCCATGGCCTCTGCATCAGCTCCTGCCTTTGGGTTCCTGTCCTGTTAGAGTCCCTGTCCCAACTTCCTTTAATGATAGACTATGATGTGTAAATGTTAGTCAAATAAACCCTTTCTTACCCAACAGACTTTTGATCATGGTGTTTCATCACACTAATAGAAGTCCTGACTATGACAGTCATCTGTATCTCCTGGTTTGTTCTAAATAGATAGTGACTTAAAAAATATTTATTCTTCTCTCATACATTACCTCCTGAGCACAGATTATCTCCATTCCCCTAAGCTCCAGCTCCACTGCCCTCTTCCCAGGTCCACTCTTGCATTTCCCTTGAGAGAACAGGCCTCCCAGGAATATCAACTGAACACAACATAACAAGTTACAATAAGACAAGGCAAAACACATATCAAGGATGGATGGGGCTCTTAGTTGCATAGACAGGAGTCATTTTGTATTAGCACTGCTGTTTTATAGGATGTAGGGAAAGCTACTGTTCTATGTAGCCACAAGCCCTCTAATCACATTCTGTTCTAGACACACTGACACATTTGCTTGGAAGGCGCAGAGAAGGACTTCTGCCTCTCATTTAACTTACCTTCCTTCGCTCCATGCCTCAGCCTAAAGTCTGATTTGCAGGGAGGCCTTTCACAAATGGCCCCGATTGATTGAGGCCACAGTACTCTTAGATCTCTGAAATCTACCTTCTCTTCTGTTCGTTCCTTAGCAACTGTCATGTGTGTATCTGCCTGAATATTTGTCTATCTCCCCGAGCACACTGTAACCTAACTTCTAGTTGTCTAGTTCAGCTTCTTTCTCCCCAGGTCTAGAGCAGGGCTGGCATGTGAATGAGTGAACAGGAAGAGGGAGTGTGAGGTGTTGCATGGAGTCAGAAAGAGCAGGACCATCATGCTCTTGTGCCAAAGGAGGGAATCTAAGCTCAAGTTACCCCATCTGTGCACCTGATGAAGGGGAAATTTCTGGTTGTCACGTGATGCACACTCATGTGCTGTTTTGCTGAAGCAGGCTGATGAGAGGAGATGTAATATTTGGAAAGAGTATAAGTGGAACTCAGTGGACGGTGGTGGGTGCTTGTACAGGCAGCATGTTTCTGCTGGATCCTGACCCATTGCTGGTTTGTGTTTGGGACACTTTTGAACTGAACTGTTGGTTTCCTGGAACTACTAAACTAGACTCCTGGTATCCTGACAGCAATGATTGAATTCATCCCAGAGAACTACTTCTACATCCCCAAAGATCTACATCCCCTTGTTCTATTGACCATCTTTTCTCCCCTACTTTTGGATGGTGGGCTAGAAGCGGGGAGAACCCTTGTTAAAGTAGGTTTTGAAAAATCTAAGCCCACAACTTAACTTCTAATTTGCTTGATGTTTTCAGTTTTTTTTTTTTTTTTTGACTCCAAGAAGCAGAGTTACTAACATGCATGGGGCTGCTCTAGGAAGAACAATTAAAGCATTAGCGAGTCAGGGCCAAGGACATAGGCAACCTTGTAGGAAGGGCTTTTCGAGGTAAGTTTCCATGAGTCATTGCCATTTTACACATGCCTGCATGTGGTCAGACTCAAGGATAATTTTATTTTCTGCTTGGATTTCTCTTTCTCATCCTGTTTCTTCTGGTGAGGAAAACGAAAGTTAAGTTTAAGGGCAATTAATTTGGCGTGCAGCCACCTAAACACATATCAGATCATTTCCTATTATGAGTTTCAGTTTGGTTTCTTTTCATTTTTTGTGACTCTGAAACCTAAGATAGACACAGAGCTTTCGATCCTCCAACTGCTCCACAACCCAGAAGAAAAGAGCTCTCGAGGTACTTAATTCACCCTCTAGTTCAGGTGCTCCAGGTCTCAGCAGCAGGTAAGAATTCCCACTGGGCTCCAGATCTGCCTAGTTCCCTCTGTGATCTCCAGGGTGAAGCTGGCAGGGCGACCAAACCGCTCTCCCTTCTGCTCTTTGTGTGATGAAAATGGACACGCTAACATCAGGGAGAGTGAGCTCTTGAACAGTCTCCCCTATTCCTATCGCGTTTCAACTGTGATTTGCTTCATTTAGTCAGATTCCCTTTGGAAGAAAAGCATTCCTTGGAAAGTAGAAGCCATCTCTGAGTCTCTCCTCTGTTCTCTTCTCTCCTTCTCTCACAGATGTCTGCACACATCATTGGCTTGCTTACTTCTGTGCATCTTCTGTGTGTATGAGTGCAATCTCTGATATTGCTTTATGTTAATGCTTTGTAGAGATGACACCAGACTTAGCTTTTCATGCATAGTTTGCTTTTTAAATTAAAAGAAAATTATTTGACCTTTACCCATGTTTATAAAAAATAGAGCTAATCCATTCATGCCAACTGCTCATTTGATGTTGATTTCCTGTGAAGATGTGCTAAAATGTGACTGACTGATCAATGCATGTATTCATTAACAATGCAGGCCTGACTGTGCTTTCTACTGAACTCTATGTGGTCATAAGGACAATCACAACCATTTTGTTTAAAGTATTTATTTATATTATGTTTATGAATGTATTCCTAAATGTTCATGTGTGTACCCCATACATACAGTAGAGGACAGAAGAGGCACCAGCCCCTAGAAATGGGAGTTTCAGGTCGTTGTGAGGGAGCTAGGAACTGAACCCTGGTTCTCCAGAAACGTAGCAAGTTCTCTTAATTGTTGAGCCGTCTATCCAGCCTCCAATACTAATGATTTAGAATCTCAGTATCTGGGCCAGCTGCTGGCACTGACGGACATTTATTCCTGTGTGAGATGTATGAGGCACAGTGTCATGTTACAGAATGCCTATCTCTCTGTGCTTGCCGCTGCCTCTTTGAATTGACTCTTCACATTCTTGGGCAACTTTTTACTGAGTGGTTTGTGGTTTTGATTATTCCTCTGTAGGATAGCTTTGTAGAATATCATTATAATTCCCTATACTAGTGTTTACTGTCTCTTGTTATAGGACAATTATCTGTTTACAAAGTCAATTTGATCTTCCTTTATAGTTTATATCTTTAGTGTCTTATTTCAGAAATCCAGTAATTAGAATGCCATGCAACAACCC
This sequence comes from Apodemus sylvaticus, assembly GCF_947179515.1. Classification (NCBI taxonomy): domain Eukaryota; kingdom Metazoa; phylum Chordata; class Mammalia; order Rodentia; family Muridae; genus Apodemus; species Apodemus sylvaticus. The sequence continues at coordinate 8,886,556 of NC_067475.1, forward strand.
ACACTATAAATCCCATTTATCTGAATGCAACAAGATTAAAGCTATTGAAAGATAAAGAGAATCCTGCATGCCTATAGTCTGTTCATATGTCTTCTCTGGATCTCCTCAGAATTTCAACACATGGTACATGTGTGTGTCTTTGTATGTGCAGGTGCATATATACCATAGCATTTGTGGAGTTCAGAGTACAAGCTGTTGTGTCTGGACTTCCCTTCCATTTTGTTTGAAGAAATGCACTTCTTGTGCACTGCTGCATTTAGCAGGCTACCCAGCCCACATGCTTTTACCAGCTTCACCCACAAGCTTTAGTGGATTTTCCCATTTTGGATACCTTTCAGCACTAGGAATGCTGGTTTTATAGATAAGTACTACTGTGCCTGGCTTTACATTAGGTTTGAGAATTTGGATTCTGATGCTTGTACTTGCATGGCAAATACTTTTCTCACTGAAGCACCTCCCAGACTCTCGGGTACCTCCCTGAAGTTAATACATACAACTCAGGGAAGAGTTATTCTAAATGTTAAAGTGACCTTTTGTGCTGACTCCTCTGAATCTTAGATAATAATATAATTATTTATTGTCTGTGAAGTATTTTTAATATTTAAAAACAGTTTATATAATTTTTATTTTTTTAGTAACTAGTATGATGGCTGTGAACTTAGGGGTCACTGTTGGATTTACGTATCTGTTGCCTCTCTTCCTATTTCTGCTATTTGCTTTGTGAACTATTTCTTTTAAGTATATTTTCATCTTGGTCCTTTAATTTATGGCTGGACAAATCATAGTCTATGAGTGGTAAAAATGTTTTAATGACATGCATTCATGTTCATTTGTTTAGATATAGAATTAGCATCTTTTTTGTTACTATATTAAAATATCTCAGACCAGCTAACTTCATAAAGGAAACAGGTTCATTTGCAGCACAGTTCTAGATATCTGAAAGCTATGTTGTCCAGCTAAGGTACCTGTTTTCTTGTTTGTACCACTTCAAGGAGAATTGTGCTGTGGTGGTACCATATATCTGTGGAAGATATCACCTGGCCAAACCAGAAGCCAGAATCTAGACAGTCTTAGGCTTTTATAACGATTTTCTCATGAAATATGATGAGAGTGCTATGAGAAATACTTTAGTTTCTTTCAAGGGCAAACTTCTAAATTGAAGCAGTTGTTTCTCACTAGGTCCTATCTCTATATTGTTCTATCAGTCATTATCGTATTAAGGGCAAAGCTCCCAACATGAGTGATCCACACTCAAACCTCAACAGATACTGTCTATAACTGTTGTGATTGCTATGGTGACCAAGTAACCAGGGTAGAGTATTACAGGACTTTCTATGAAACCTCCAGCTATAAAAACAAGGACATGAAGACTATAATTTATAAAAGCTTAGGCACTGTCTCTGGGCAGACTCTCAGCTAGCTTGTATGAATTAACCCTGACTGTTCCTAGTTTATGCCTTTCCACTCATTCCTTCCTCCTCTGTGTCCCTGGAAAATCTCTGAAATCTGCTTCTTTGCCCAGAGACCCTCTCTCTGCCCAAAATTCCTGCCTTCTGCTTCCTGCCCAGCTATTGGCCATCAGATCTCCACTAAGTCAATCAGAAGGTGAAGGAAGATGGATATTTCCAAAATACTAAGGCAGGTGATAAGCCATAGGAAAAATACCAAATCCTTCCAGCTGGTATTCACTCTCTGCCCCTCAAGAATTAGCAATTAAATATACACAATGTATAAAAGGTTATCTCAGCAGTAGATACTATGTGATCCACAAATCATAGACAAAATATTTGATTACTAATTTTTATTGTGTATTTTTCTCTAGTCTGCAATTTACTGTCAACAAATGTTAAATTTTATTATTTATTTATTTATTTATAGACAAGCTTTCCCTGTGTAATTCTGACTAGACTGGAATACACTGTCTATATAGATTAGGGTGGATTGGAAAGCACTGTGTATGTAGATCAGATTGGCCTTACACTCACAGTCATCTACATACCTCTACCTCCTGAGTGCTGGGATTAAAGGAATGTGCCTTTATTCCCAGCCCAATGCTAACATTTAATGCTATTTATCATTTAAAAATTTTATAATATCATCATATATATGATTGTTATTCCTCCATTTCTATATATTATATTACTGGCTTCAAATTCCTAATGTGTGTTTATTGGGTCAGAGGTCAATAGAACTCACTGGAACCAAACAGAAGCTTGTACTTTCGACTGCTATATTTTGCTAGTCACTCAACTTTTATTTGTCTTTCTGTCAGTAACAGGAACATGGGAGTGACATCCAGATTGACATGGATCGAGGAAAAGATTCTGGAAAAGCTGCTTGGGGATGCATCTTTGACTCTTCTTTATCAGTCTAGCGTTCATAACAATTGCCTTCTTGAGATGACTAAGAAATGTTCTCTTCAGGGATCCACATTGACAGTATTTCACCTGGAGGAAGATGTTGTTCTAGGTGTTTTTATGCTGGAGGATTTTCCCAGTTCAGACTCTGAAAAGCTGTGTAATTGTGCTTGGTTTTCATTAAAAAAGAATAATAGCTCTGGAATATCAGCTTTATTTTTGAACACCCAAGTAGCAGTTGATTCTAAAGATCAGATGATTTTCTTAAACAGTGGTTCGTCACTCTTTGTGACTCCACTTAGAGGCTGCAGTCTTGTTGTAGATGACACAATAATGAAAGAACTAGAACTCATTCCTAAACATAAGCCTCAAACAGTGGAATGTGAAATTTTTCGAGTTGATGGTATGTACAAAAGGATAATCTGCTTCTACGTTTGGTCCTAGCGTTTGTAGTTTATGCATTACTGTTGGTGTGTAAGGGCAAGGTGATGATGAGCCTGTTGTGCACTGAGGACCCAGGGCTACAACTACTGTGAGCAAAGAGATTTAAGATGTGCATGTGTGAAGACAGCGGCAGTCTTGCTGCATCTGCTCCTCTGCTGTACCCACAAACAAACACATTTTAAATGTGCATTCACTTATATCTTTCCTTGTTCTGTAAAACTGTAAAAATGTTGTAAGAATGCTTCCACACCGGAACAAGGAATTTGGGGTACCATAAATCTTGTGTTCCCTGGTCATGGTAACTCAAAAAGACTCCAGAATAAACCATCTCTTATTCCCATAAAACAGAAAGACAGGGCTGGAGATGAAGTTAAGACAGGAGAGAGGAGAGGGAAGCTGAAGGGACAGAAGGACATAGCAGAGAGATCAGGAGGGTGAACCCATTATATAATTGCAGAGCTCTGTCTTTTCTCCTCTTCTCAGGATGTTGCCAACCTGAGCTCTCAGTTGAAAAAACCAGGATTAAACAAGCAGACCAGCCCCGTTTGAGGCAGCAGTTGGGGAGTGGGGGAGTGGGGGGTTGGGGGGTGGGGGTTGGGGGGTGGGGGGGTGGGAGGTGGGGGGTGGGGGGGAGACTTGACCACAGACAGCCAAACAAATCAGGGAGTTTACTATGATGTGCTTATTTTCTGTAGGCATTAAGAAAAATTTCAGCTTCATAAAGAAGGTGATGACTGCTGAACAGTAAGTTAGGTTTTGACACCTGTTACTCATTTTATTGAGAGTAATTGCATTAAGTGCTGACAACAAACTAATGGGAAAGATAAAAAAAATCATATTACTTGGAATGATAATAGTTGTTGACACACAATAGTCCAGTTAATTAAAAAACCACACCCCTAATTTATAGATGCAAGTGTATTTTTATTTCCCTTTAATATATTTCATTCCGAATAATCACTTACCTTCAGTTTTAATATCCTCCAAAATTTGTGTTCTAATGTTGAAATGGCTTGTTACAGGTTAAGATTTCATTCTGCTATGTAAATGCAACATATCTAAGTATAAAATATATAACCTGGGGTGTTTATAGTGTTATACTTAGTACATTATAAAACTACTATCAAAAGAAGCATGTAGCTATACCTATCCCTAAAATGGAAGAAATGGGAGTTCTAAGGTAATTATAGAGCTTTGAGGAAGAACTGCTGTTGTATTTAATTTCTGCATTCCAAACAGGCACCGAGGAAAATTACTCTCTGCTCTCAGAGACTACAGGCCTTATGAGGACTTGACTTCAGAAGTTCGTATTCTCTTGGTGGGCCCAGTAGGTTCAGGAAAGTCCAGTTTTGTCAACTCAGTGAAGTCTGCTTTCCAAGGCCGCCTAACTCGCCAGGCCATTGTGGGATCTGAGGAAAGCAGCATCACCAAGCAGGTAAGTTACCTACGAGTTTGTAAAAGTTTGCGATTTGCAGGTTATACTGAATGTATTTGTCTATTTCTTTGTAATTTTTTCTTACACATAACCTTCTTCATAATATATAATTAGATGTTAAGTGAATAGAAAAAAACATTGTATCAGAATTATCTCTATTCAATAATATCCAGAGAAACCTTTTGTTTTTACAGAATCAAGAATTAGTTACATTAAAAACACCTTTTTGTACTTCTTGGCAAATACACTATAAGACTATAGCATCTCTTTGCCATTGGTTGTATACTTAAGAACTCAGAACATTTATAACACTTTCACAAATTGCATCTTGTTTCTTTCTTTTTTAAAAAAATTGGATATTTTATTTACTTAAATTTCAAATGCTATCCCCTTTCCCCTCTACAAAGCCCCTATTCCATTCTCCCTTACCCTGTTTCTATGAGGATGCCCACCCCCCCCCCCCCCATACACACACTCTTCCCACACCACCCCAGCCTTCCTCTACACTGGGGCATTGAACCTTCATAGGACTGAGGGCTTCTCCTCCCACTGATGTCAGATAAGGCCCCTTCAGCTCCTTCAGTCCTTTCCCTAACTTCTCTATTGTGGTACCTGTGCTCAGTTTGATGGTTGGCTGTGAGCATTGGAGTCTGTATTGGTCGGGATCTGGCAGAGCCTCTCAGGAGACAGCTGTATCAGGCTCCTGTCAGTAAGCATTTCTTGGCCTCAGCAATAGCATCTGGATTTGGTGTCTGCATGTGGGATGGGTCCCCAGGTGGAACAGTCTCTGGATGGCCTTTCCTTCAGTATCTGCTCTACTCTTTGTCCCTGTATTTCCTTTAGACAGGAGCAATTCTGGGTTAAAATTATGGAGATAGGTGGATGGCCCCATCCCTTAACCAGGAGCCACGTCTAACTTCTGGATATGGTCTCAACAGGTTCTCCCTCCACTTTTGGGGTATTTAGCTAATGTCATCCCCATGTGAAGTCCTGGGAGGCTCTTGCTTTCCTGGCATCTTGACCTTTCTGGTTGCTACCCCCAGTTCCCATCTTATTAGTGAATGCATACCATGTGTGTTATTTTGTGACTGAGTTACCTCATTAGGATATTTTCTAGATCCATCCATTTGCCTGCAAATTTCATGAAGTCATTGTTTTTAATAACTGACTAGTATTCCATGTATGTAAATGTACCACATTTTCTGTATCCATTCCTCTGTTGAGGGACGTCTGGGTTGTTTCCAGATTCTGGTTATTATAAATAAGGCTGCTACAAACACAGTGGAACATGTGTCCTTGTTATATGTTGGAGCATCTTCTGGATATATGCCTATGAGTGGTAGAGTTTGGTCCTCAGGTAGTAAGTACGATGTCCAATTTTCTGAGGAACCACAAGACTGATTTCCAGAGTGGTTATACCAGCTTGCAATCCTACCAACAGTGGAGGAGTGTTCTTCTTTCTCCACATCCTCGCCAACATCTGCTGTCACCTTAGTTTTTGATCTTAGCCATTCTGACTTGTGTGAGGTGGAATCTTAGGGTCATTTTGATTTGCATCTCCCTGATAACTAAGGATGTTGAACATTTCTTAAGGTGCTTCTTGGCCATTCAATTGTCCTCAGTTGAGAATTCTCTGTTTAGCTCTGTTCCCCATTTTAAATAGGGTTATTTGGTTCTCTTGAGTTTAACTTCTCAAGTTCTTTGTGTATATTGGATATAAGTCCTCTATCAGATGTAGGATTGGTAATGATCTTTTCCAAATCTGTTGGCTTCAATTTTATCCTATTGACAGTGTCCTTTGCCTTACAGAAGCTTTGCAATTTTATGAGGTCCCATTTGTCAATTCTTGATCTTAGCGCATAAGCAATTAGTGTTCTGTTCAGTAAATTTTCTCCTGTGCCCATGTGCTCAAGGCTCTTCCCCACTTTCTCTTCTATTAGATTCAGTGTATCTGGTTTTATGTGGAGGTCCTTGATCTACTTGGACTTGAGCTTTGTACAGGGAGATTAGAATGGATCAATTTGCAATCTTCTACATGCTGACAGTCAGTTGAACCAAAATAGCTGGATATAAAATTAACTCAAACAAATCAGTAGCCTTCCTATACTAAAAGGATAAATGGGCTGAGAAAGAAATTGGGGAAATGATACCCACTCATAACAGTCCTAAATAATATGAAATATCTTGGTGTGACTCTAATCAAGCAAGTAAAAGATATGTACAACAAGAACTTCAAGTCTCTGAAGAAAGATATCAAAGAAGACCTCAGAAGATGGAAAGATCTCCCATGCTCATGGATTGGCAGGATTAATATAGTAAAAATGTTCATCTTGCCAAAAGCAATCTACAGATTCAATGCAATCCACATTTTGTTTCTTGATGTAGATTTATTCAACATGTCAGCATAGTCTGCTAAGTCAAGGCAAGATGCTATAAAATAAATCAAATCTATTAAGCATTAACTGAAATGCTTCAATGTCTGAACTGTGGTGATGTTATAGATGGGTTTTGAAATTTCTAATAGAGTGCAGTGTAGAGCATCTCCTGTACCGCGTGTGGAAGAACTGTGACTACACAGCTTGATATGGTTACTCATGCCTTAACCTCAGTGCTCTAAGGCTGAGGTAGGAGGATCATGCTGGTTCCAGGCCACTCACTATATTAAAACACCAACAATTTCCCCCTTTTTCTCTTGTCTTGAATGCTAACAAATATACTTTAACATGGTATTTTTTTTTACAGTACAGAGTTTATTCTATTAAAGATGGAAAAAGTGGGGAAACACTCCCATTTATGCTGTGTGATTCAATGGGGCTGGAGGAGAGGGAAGACGTGGGGCTGTGTGTGGATGACATTCCTCACATCCTAAAAGGCTTTGTACCAGACAGATATCAGGTAAGATGTCCTCCACTCCAAGACACTTTAAATTTTCTCATTGTTTTTCACCCTACAAGACCATTTGGGCTGCCACATATGATTCTAACACTAATATACATGTACATATACATGTATGTGTATATATGTATACACATACACATACATATACATATATGTCTCTCTCTCTCTCTCTCTCTCTCTCTGTGTGTGTGTGTGTGTGCCCTCATGTTCTATGCCATTGAGAAATAAAACTAAATGGCAGGATTTGACTTATCAAAATTCCAGGAGAGGTTCACAGGATTGTTCTGTTTACATGGTTCTTTTCATAATGCCAACCATGAGTGAAGAAGTCATTTAAGTAGTAAAACCAGTGGTAGTTTAATTTTGTGTATGTTTAAGTGTAGAGAAGATATTAGAATAATTATCTACCCTCTGCTGGAGTATTCCATAAGAGTGGGGCAATGCTATCTCATGCCAGGATCTGCATAAATGAGTAACCATGAAAGAAGTTACATAATGACTTGTATAAGCCTTGGATTTTAAACATATGAAATGTAAAAATATCACAGCCTGTGTCCTAGGACATCTGAGAATATCAATCCATTGTAAGCGCTCATAGAGTTAACAATTTAGCACCTTACTTTCAGCTGAGAATTGGCTTCCATTTCCAGCCACTGGTCCTTTGTCTTCCCTCTCAGTTGAGCTCCATTGAAAAGCTTGCTTGATTATGTGATCATTCACCATTCAAAATCTGTTTCTTAAAAATATAATTTGTTCTAGACATGAAAAGAATCACTGAAAAAATACATAGTTAATTAAAAGCACAGGCATTATTTCTGAGAGACTCACAGTCTAGTTAGGTCAAGGAATTACAGTTACAGGAGGGAATAAAGCAGAAAGATGGGGAGAGTCATGTCACTAAGGCCCTCAGGTTTGATAGCAAGGAAACAGTCAACTCATTCCATCAATACACACACACACACACACACACACACACACACACACACACACACAGAGAGAGAGAGAGAGAGAGAGAGAGAGAGAGAGAGTACATTCTTCAATGTTTGCTATGTTTTGCAATCTATCTTGTTTGTGGTAAGCACACTAACTTGGAACTTGATATTTCTTTTATTTGACTTTATCCTATTTTGCCTTGAAAAATAAGAAGGAATCCCAGTCTTTAAGTTTAACTGTTATTCATTCTCTCCTCTCTGACTGCCTCTTGAATGCATGAGTCCAGTTAAGCATGCAAAATTCTCAAAGAGGAACCTTTGAAGATGCCTAGTGAATCTTAATGGTATTTGCTTCTGGATATTGGAGATTTGAGTTAGATTTTAAAAGTATTCTTTGCCTTTTCCTTTAACCATTACAGTGGTTAGTTAACATTTTTACTATAACAGCAAAGCCATTTGTCTCTGAGAAAACTCTGGTGAGATCTTGGCAGTGAGAAACAAGCTGGGAAGAGGCTTTAACTGAGCAACCAGGGAAGAAGTTGGGGAAAGAGGCTCTGCAACGCGAGTCTCCACTTCTGTTTCTGTACAGTTCAACCCCTGTGCACCATTTAAACTGAAACACCACACTTACGCCGCCACTCCACCTCTGAAGGACAGGATTCACTGCGTGGCCTTTGTCTTAGACATCAACTCTGTTAATACACTCTCAGATAAAATGGTGGCAAAGCTGAAGAAGATTCGCAAAGATGTGGTAGACTGTGGTAAGTCTCATTGTATAAACGTTGAAAGTTTTGAAATGATTACAATTTCCTAGGAAGTAACAGAGAAAGTAGTAAAGAGGCGCATGTTCTGCAACTTTGGCCAATGTCCTGAGCCCCAAGTTGGTGGCAAGCGCAGAAGGGATCATTGAAAAACTTGCCTAATAGACATATGTTAGCCTTCAGAATTGAAGGCCTAGGCTGTCTATAGGTTTCATTTGTATAATCCTCTTGTGGTTTTTAAAAGGACTCACCTTTTCACAGGAACTAGCTAAAAGGACTAAAATCAGGAAGATGGCACTGATATACTGTTTTAATTATACATAGCAATTCATGAATGCATAGCTTTGTCTACAACCCAGGATACAGAATCATCTCATCTCCACAAAGATAATTATACTCTAACTATTCACCATCCTTAAATATCTGTGACCACATCTTTATGGTTACACCTTCACTTGAGAATAGTAGATAAATAGGATAATTCATAGACAACATTTTGAGAATGGCTGTTTTAACTTGGCCTAACTAACACCCTTTCAAGTTCATGGTGTCAGACCTTCTATGTAGTGACTGCTTACTCTTTGGCTGTTGAGTAATATTCCCTGGTATAGGTATACCAGGATGTGTTTACCCATTGTCTAAATATTTCAATATTAATTTAAATATTGTAACAAAAATGTTTCTGAACATTAGTGCTTTAACTTTTTAGGGAGCATAGTTCCCTAAGGGTAAGACTTCCATGTCATGAAGAAAGTATATATTAATTTAAAAAAATTACTAAAATGCTACTCAGAGAAATTACTCCATGTTACATTCCAATTAGGACTATATGATCAATCCAGGTTTTCTATATTATTTCTAATATTTGGTATTATTGTCATTATTAAAAATTAATGTCTGTAGTAGATATTTAGAAACATATTATCATAGTCTTAATTTGCCTTACCTAATCGACTCTTTAGTTCAGTGGTTCAGTAGTTATAGTTCTCATTTTAAAAGTAGGATCTCTCAGACCCTGAACCACCAACCAGGCAGCATACACCAGCTATATGAGGCCCCCAACACATATACAGCAGAGGACTGCCAGGTCTGGACTCAGTCAGAGAAGATGCACCTAACCTTTGAGAGACTTGGGCCCCCAGGGAGTGGGGAGATCTGGTGGGCTAGGGGTGGGGTGGGGACATCCTCTTGGAGATGGGGGTAGGGTGGGGTGGGGTGGAGGGCAGAGGTGTGGGATATGGAAGAGTCAGATGGTAGACAGGGAATGGGATAAAGTCTGTACTGTAAAAAAAGATTAGAAAATAAGAATTTTCAAAAAGCCTATCAAGTTTTTAGATTTACGGTGTGAGTTTAGATATACTTCAAAGTAAGTTCTCTTTTTGGAATGAAGCAACCTTTGGAAGATCTTGCTCCATACTGAGATTATTGGGAATATTTTACATCCAACTTTTCAAATCATGTTACAAAGAACAGTGTTTGTACATGCATTTAAAAAGTCACTTGGCACATTCCTATAATAATGCATCTGTTTGATTCAGGTGTAGGACATGTAGCCTTGCTTACAAATGTGAAAGACTGTGATGAAGTTCTTGATGACAATTTTGTGAACATGACAGAAAGTGTGACTTCTTTAAATGAGGTAAAACGTGGTGCTTATAACCAGATGATATGGGGATAAACTCACAGCTATGTTCTCGCTCACTGTCTTCTTTCTCTCCCCAAGCTTAATGTTTGTGAGTGCATGCATGTATGTGTGTGTGTGTGTGCATGCATGTATGTGCGTGTGTTTGTGTGTGCATGCATGTATGTGCGTGTGTTTGTGTGTGCATGCATGTATGTGTATGTGTTTGTGTGTGCATATGTGTGTGTGTGCACATGCACATGATTATTCATATGTGAAATGAGAATTAGGCCAAGGTGGGTTCAGTTCTGCAAGTCTGATGCTCAGAAGCTGATATCAGAGGATTGCAAGTTTAAGGCCTGTTTCGGTCTGCAGAGTAAATTCAAGACTATGTTTCAAAATAAAAAGCAACATGGGGATGTAGACATAGCTTAATGAGAGGGTACATGCAAGCGTGTTTGAGGCCTTGAGTTCAGTCCTCATTAGTACAAACAATTGGACTGATTCTCTGTTCAGTCCAGGTTATCTGTTGCTTTACAACCATAATTATCCATGTTATAATTGTATTATGAAGAGGATTGATCAAGCCATTACCATTTCAGTTTTTACCATTAATTGTACTTAATATTCAGTTAATTTTTTAGCATGATATACTTCATATGTAAACATATGTATGCTTCATAAATATATTTTTACATAAAACAATCTTAAATACATTTCCCACAGGTTCAGAATGTCCGGCACATGCTAAATGTTCCTATAGGTAATATCTTGATGGTCAGCAATTACGCTTCGGAGCTAAGGTTGGAGCCTATGAAGGATGTTTTGATCTTGGCTGCACTCAGGCAGATGCTGAGGGCCGCGGATGACGCCTTCGCGGACTTGCCTCTCCAGCACTCTGGTACCCTGGCTCCTTTCTAAAGCACGTCTTTGGGAAACCCTCAGCTATAGTTCAGTGGGGTATTTGGGGCCCGTTTCCCAAACCCTGGCATGTATTGTAATATGTGCTAATTTCTTCTTTTGCTTGTCTTGTTTTGGAGCAATCTGAGGATTGGCAGATGCTCCTGTGACAGTAGTGTCCCTGATTTTAGCTCAAGCCTGACTGCCCCAAGGAGAGGTGCTCTGCTGAAAGCCTTTGTTAATGTTTGCTGTTCTGTTTTTGACAGCATCAGCTGATGGCTCATTCAATGAGTCAGACATCGAAAATGAAGGCGAACCCTGAGAACTGCAGAGAAGAAAGATGCCCTAGGACAAATGGGCTTCCATATGACCACAGCACCTATAGCTTTATGTGTGAGAGGAGACCCACCTGGGACTGAAACGGGCTCACGGACCATCTGACACGTGTGCACATCTACATGTGTCTTTCTCAAGCTTCTCAGGCAAATCAAGCGCATTGCTTTTGCTTCTCCGCCACATTATGCAACTCTCTGCGCCCTAGTTGATTGCACAGCAGTTACAAAATGATGTGGAGATCTGCTATTCCAAGTAGAGAATGAGTTCTTGAGAAACAGGGCTCGATTTTCCTTGTAGTCTCAGAGCTCTTAACAAGGTCTAGTAAGCATTGAGGATCCTCATGATATCTGCTCTGGGCCACTTTCTCTAACGATGATATTTACTTGGATCCTCTACTCCAATGGATAGGAAGACACGGAGAATGAGATATGGGAGAAAGGACAAGGAAATAAAGAGTGGGGAGGGCTTTGCTTGTCTCTGGCTGAAAGCATGAATGTCTCTAAACAAATTTAAATAAATTGGAAAGAGCCAATATTTGTTAACAACTTCATTAATTATAGTAATGTTTTAATTTCAGAAAATAAAGTCTCTTCCTGAATGGTTCCATGCTTGATTTTAATTTTTATAAATTTTTATTTATTGGATATTTTATTTATTTACATTTCAAGTTATCCCCTCTCCCAGTTTCTCCACTGGAAACTCCCTATCCCATCTTCCCTCCTCCTGCTTCTATGAGGGTGCTCCCTCATCCACCCACCCACTCCTACCTCACCACCCTGGCATTCTCCTACACTGGGACATCAAGCCTTCCCAGGACCAAGGGCCTCTCTTCCCATTTATGCACAACAAGGCCATCCTCTGCTACATATACAGCTGGAGCCATGGGTCCTTCCATGTATACTCTTAGTCGACTGAATCCCAAAACATCATAGCTGTGTGCTCAAAGTAGAACTATTGAGAGATCAAATCTACTAGTCATCAAGGAGAGTTGTCATACAAGTCTTCCAAATGGTTCTGAAGTCCCCCTGGTAGCTGTCAAAGTCAGAAATATTGTTAAAGAAAAATAAATATTAAAATATTCTTTTCAGCTGTTTTTGTAAATCTTCATAACTCTTCAATCTTTTAGTTTAAAATGTTTTTAATATGTTACTATCTTTTTAATTATGTGCACATGTGTATATCTGTGCGGGTATGTGCACATGAGTACAAGTGTATATGGAGAAAAGGGGTGTCAGATCCCCCTGCAACTGAAACAGGGGTCATGAACCATCTGATGTCTGTGCAGGGAACTGAAAGTGTCCTTTGCAAAGGCAGTATACATTCTTAATGGATGAGAAATCTCTCTGGTCCCTTAATTTTCCTTTAAAAATATGTTTTGGTTCAATAGATTTTTATATCCTGACAGTCTCACTTGCTTTTGACCAGATTACTATTTCTTCTGGGTTACTAAGAGGACAAGAATTCCTTCAGGATAGGCATGAGGAAATGGTGTTTATTAACATAATGTTTTAAGGAAAGCCATACTCTTGTGAATATTCAAGAACCATAAGACCATTAAGATATAGAGGTTTTGGGTTGGTTTTTTTTTTAACTTTTGAGTTTCACATCATGCACCCAAGTTCTCCCCCTCTCTTCATATCCACCATTCACCCTTGCAACCTCCCCATGCCCCAAGATATAAAACACATAAACAAACAACAAAGCATAGGAAACATCTCATATAGAAATTCTAGTACGTCACAGTGTCCCTTAGTGCCCACACATCTTCATTTGCAAATGTTCATTGCAATTAGTCATTGGTTTGGTTTGAGATCTCTAGCTTTTGTAATACCATTCACATTGGACCCTCAACAGGGCTCCTGTCATCCCATTGCTGCCCTGTGCCATGGAGATCCTGCAGCTTTAGAACTGCAGGAGTGTCCCTTTCATGCATCCCAACCATTTGCAGATGATGTATATTTCGGGGTGAGCCACCTCAGAGCTCTGAATCTGGACCTGGGTGGCAGCTAAGCTGGTCAGTACACTGGCTACCCCTTTTGCACACCACCATGGCAAGCTCCCCAGCACTGCTCCAGTTAGGCCACCCAGTGCTGCCATCAGCAGGAGGCAAGGTCAACCTTCTTGCTCTCATGCCCTAAGGCGGGCTCACCAGCACCCATGCCTCCAGAGCCAGCTTCACTGTGCTATCCGGTCAAGGCATGTGACCTACTATATCCCAAGTGCTGAAGTCTTCAAAGGGCTCTCCTGTCTTTTAAAGAAGAAAGCCAGCTGTCTTCCTTTCATGAATCTGAGGCCGGCTCTTCTGACTGCCTCACCACATGTTGATGGGGTTGAGGAAAGATGGAGAGTTTTAAGGAAGATCTAGAGGCTGACTACTAAAGGAAACTGATGGGCAAAGACAGAGGTAGATACAGAGAATGGAATTTGAGTAACAACCAGGGTAGCTGTGACTGGATAGCAGATAGAAATGTCAGGTGGGTTTTTCTGCATATAACCCAGAGAAAAACAAGGCATGGCCATTATTGCTTGAGAGAGAGTGAAACGGTTGAAGATAGTCTCCACAGTGACTATAAGACCATAACCTTGCTATTGGTGTTATAAAGACTATCTGTGCAGGTGATAAGCCCTCATTTTATATAAAGATGTAGCAGAGAGCAGCCTTATGAAGGAGACAGATATCCTAGATGGAAGGTAAGTGTGTAAAAGCCAAGGGAACAAGGCATAGAAGAACTGTCCATTAGAACATGTATATACTTTGGGAGTAGAAGCCTTGAGGCCAAAAAAAACCCAACATGCCCAGTAATGGGTTATAAACACATGTCTCATAGAGTGAAATGTGAACTTGAAATTCACACAGGGAAAGGCTGGCAAGAGCAGGCCTCAAGAAGGCTGAGCGTCTATGTAGGAGGGGCCTTTCTTGACTTGCTGACTCCTTTAATGTTTCTCAGGTGCACTGTGGGGTAGTGGGACTTACCATCTGGTGCATTCTAGAAGCTTGGGGAGGGGGTTAGAACTTTATATAATTTAGCTTTCAGCAAGGTGTGTAGCCAGTCATTGAATTCTTTCTTGACAAACGAGTGTGTTAAATGGTCAAATAAACAAGGCCTGAGTACAGCATGAGGCGGAGGGAGGGTGTGGGGACTGCTGGGGTGTTGGTGCCAGAGCCCTTGAGGCAAGGTGGCGAAGAAGGGAGACATTTACATTACAAAACGATGGTTTCTGAAGTATAGTACTTTGTGCAAACTCATCTAGTATCTACCACATGATACCAAGAGCATGTGCGCCAGCGTGTATAAGCCCATGTGTTCTTAAAAAAAACACAAGTCTAACAGATTATCACTTGTTGGTTGGTTCATTAGTAGAATGTGAGTCTTGAATTAGTTACGTTGCGTGAAATATTTTAAAGGTAATCCACGCTACCGCCAGCATGGCAGATAGGCCGACCTGTTGTTCTCAGCCTAGCAAACTCTCTGACTCAGAGACCTGAAATCTCTCCACTTAACTTACTAAGTTCCCATGCAGGAATTCCCCTGGCTGGCTGGGGTGCTGTGCCACCGTACCTTTCTCTGGAACTCAGTTGAGTCTCAGTGTAAGAGTCCATCGGAAGACCCTCACTCAAAAGACCACAGAGACCGGGATCACTGCAAACTGCAAGAGGTTCATTGTTCCAGTGCGCATTGGGGCCCCTCAGCACGCAGGCAAGAGGAGACCCTGAGCTCACAAAACACAATTTTTATGTACATTTTGGCGGGGAAGTCTAGGCGGCTGCCTGGGTTGGACAACCGCAATTGGCTACCCAGAGTGACATTTAAAACTGTTAACTCATATGGGGTGACTGCCTTGGTCATTTGGCCGTAGTATCCTGACCATCTTGACGTTTTTTTCCTGAAATTGTTCCTCTGTTAGGTCATTTTCTTCTCTGGCCTCACTCCAGGCAGGGTGATTTCCTGTAAGGTGTAGAGTGGAAAATCCCAGTCCGGCAGTGGGTTAGGCTGAGGTGAGCCAGCCTGTTGTTTCTGACCTGGCTCTCACATCACGCAATCTCCATGCTCTCTCCTGTCCAAACTGAAGTATCTTTTCCTCCTGCCTCCGGTCTTCCTCTCTCTGATCCAGAAGTCCCACCTCCTTCTCACCCAGTGATTGGTCCCTTGAAACCTTTATTCATTAGGGAAAAGTTCTGCCATATAGTTATAAGGAAAATGCTTGTTTTGGGTGTCAAGCTGGCTCTACATACTTCAGAGACAAGCAGATAGCCCCCAATCTGTTAGGATCATGTCAGTCTGATTCTGACATCACTACTCAAGAGCTATGCCGATCATTTGGAATGTAAACAAAGAATATAGAAAAAAAAAATCTCACAGTGATTTTACAATAACCTGTCTGTTCTCTATAGATTATATAACAGTAAGACATACTGCTGTCTTGAGAGTTAGATAAGTCTTGACCAATTGAAATACATCTTACTAATACAGATTTAAAGTACTACTGATGTACAGGGTTCGTGCTTCAAACTCAGAAAACAAGCAGATACAAACTGGGGACTTCAAACCCTGGTGGGATATATCAATAAAGTGCTATGGAACCTGTATGTCTTCTCCAGGTTCAAAGAATGTATATATCAGTTTCATCCTTTAGCTTTCTTTCTTTGTTGCTCAGGCTGGCCTTAAAATTACTATCCTTCTCAGGTTCTCTAGGTTAGGATTTAATGTGTGTGCTGCTGCTCACAACAGGAAATACACGGTGATTCTTGAAGGTACTGGTTCATTAAGATAATTTCTTTTCATTTGAAAACGTGTTATCCTGAGTACAGGCATGTGTGTTATTAGAATAACTGAAGAACAATTTTACTTGTTCTCTCTTAGCTAGGAACTGGAAATGTTCTTTGGTGTATGGGTAACTTACTCCTAGTCAGAGGTCAGAATTAATAAACATGCTTAGCGGGTTCACTGGCTCATGTTCTGGTTTCTGGTTTTATTTCTTCTCCCTTTATGTAGGAACTTAGTAATCATGACTTCATGAACCATATGCACTGAGTGTGACCTAGACTCCAGCCCAGACATAAGGATGGGGAGACACACAATAACTCATGGGTGGAACAACTGGATCGTGTCTCAACTGATCACAGCCTAATTAACCTCTGGAAGAGACCCTTGAAAGCACTCTATCATAGGAGTCTGCTTTTCTTCCTATCTCTTAAGTTCTCACATATAAGTTTGGCATTAACCACTTTCTAAGACTCACCTTCCTGTGGTGTGTGACACCCATTCTTTAAGATCAGGAGATAAAGGACCTGGATGCCAATGACCAAGGGTGTTATTGATGGCCATTTGTCCCCTTTCTTTTTGAGATTGTAACATAATTGTATTATTTCTTCCTTCCTTTTCCTCACTCCAAATCCTCCTATGTACCCCTTTGCTTTTTTAAAAAAATGCAATACCTTCTTTTCATTAGTTGATGTTATATGCATACACATACACACACAAACACTCACAGAGAGATAGAGATAGAGAGATAGATAGGTAGATAGCAGACAGACGGACACTCTCCTAGATATAACCTCCTGAGTCTACATAATGTTACTCATATGATTGTCCAGGACTCCAGCCCCCTGGAAAATTGTCTGAAGCAAGAAAACCACCAACATATGCAAAGATCTTCTGTTTTCCACTCATAGCACTATGCATTTAGTGAAAAGAGAAATCTTACTTATTTCTGGTTGACTGGCAATTTTTGAAATCTAAGATTTCTAGATATTATTGAACAAACAGATGCCCGCTGTAGACAGGTTCATTTCTGTTTATAAACACGAGTCTTTGAAGAAGTCCTCAAAAATGGAAATAGTAATTAGTCAATTTCCTCATTGCTGTGACTAGATACCTGATAAGTAGTATGTAAGAGAGGAAAGATTTTTTGGCTTACACTTTTAGAAGGTATAGTTCATCTTGGTGGAGAAAGTATACTAGAGCTCTCATCTGTGGAGACTATGGCTGGAACTCCTTACATCTTGGCAGATCAGAAAGCTCAGGGAAGTATCAGGGTTGATCTGAACCATAAATGAACACCTCTGCCCATTCCAAATCCAGAGACTTTCTTTAGCTAGGTTCCACTTTGTAAAACTTTAAATCTGGCTCTCTAGAACAGTTCTATTACCTGGAGACCATGATTATCTACTAGAGTCAGCTATAAAACCTTCCTTGTTGCTAGTATCTCTTGACCAATGCTGAGAAAACCAAGATCCCATACTTCTAGAGGGCTGAGGAACTTGGCACAGGGCTGTCTCTGCTGGGTATGAGAACATGTCCGAATTGCACCCCCTCCCCCGAGCAATTCATTATGGCTGTTCTAAGAATCCACCTTTGAGTTGATTGTTAGCAATAGATCTCATACTTTGTACTTCTGTTCAACCTTATAGAGATTGCATATCTTCAGTTTTATCCTTCTGTTGTAGCAGAGTGCCAATATCTAGCACTTTGCAGCTCTTCCCCTGTAAGAGAGACAAAACTACCTAACCACAATGCTCTCTTCTCTCAGTAGCACACAGACTGTTCTGCTCAAATTCACAGCTCCACAGAGGGAGTTTCCTTCTCCATGTCCTAAGTAGAGGAGGCTCTGAAGGAAAGAACAGTATTCGACACAGGTGACCACTCTTTCCTTCCTTACCTAGCTCCTGGGACAACTCACTCTTCTGGTTTCTCACTTGTCCCAGGTCTTTGGAGTAAAGACTTTGAATATTTATGACTTCTAAAAGTGTGAGGGAGGCACAGGCTTCATTCTATAGAAGTGTACTAACTTACAGAATTTGCCCTTCACTTTATGTGTCTTTATGAGCATGCTGATAACTTTCAGGTTATCCTCATTCCATAGTCTCTGACCTCATACAGTAATCATTTATGCTTTTACTTAGAGATTCCAATGGAAGACAGAATACATGGTCTCCCCGAAGAACTCTTCCAATATTCTCATGTCAGTAATCAATAGTCTCTCCATTCATCCCATGCTCAAGTAAAAACAATCCTTTCCTCTACCCCTACTCTTGCCCCAGCTAACCCTAGTCCATCCCACTAGCTGTTTCTTTTGGTGTTCTTTTATGCTTGAAAACCTCCCTGAATCCGTTCTCTTTTCAGTGCCTCCAGCATCCTCCAGATGCTCACGTCATCTCCTTTACCGACCTGTGCAAGAAGTAAAACATTACAGTTCATTATCAGTGTGAGGTTCATTTAAAACTCCCCAGGGAATCATAGATAAGCAGGAAGCTGCACTGGCCTCCTGCCTTCCCTAGCTGGGCACTGGGGCCTGCTTGCCCAGGGAACGTTTCAATTCATCTTAGGGGCGAAATATATAGTTGAGCCAACATATCAGGACAGCTTGGGGGGATCTTGAGTCTCAGGGGGATGGTGGTTTGGTGTCAGGACTAAGCCGGATGAGTGGAAGGACTTCCTGAAGAATTCAGCCAATGAGACATTCTGGGGGTGGGGACATGCAGTTAGATTCAGCCAATGAGGCATTCCGGGGGCGGGAAAATGCAGTTGGGAGAATAAATTAAAAGCACTGTTCTGCTTCAAATTCCATTTTTGATTTTTCCGTGAGTTGACACCTGACTTGACAAAGTCAGATGTCTTTTAATAGCAAGGTCTTTGCTTTTGCTATTCTGAGTCTCCTGCACTCTTATTTTTAAGTGAAGACCATTGATGTTCAAACCTGCTGGCAGGCAGGATACTCCCCTTCCTCTCTGTACTCTTCTTGATGAGTATATTGTCTATAGTGTTCAGTGTTGTGAATTCATTGTTTCTAATTGCTGAGTAGTTATTCGATTATTGTGGTATATTTACACAATGGAATACTACTCAGTAATTAGAAGCAATGAATTCACAAAATTTTTAGGCAAATGGTTTGATCTGGAAAAATATCATCCTAAGTGAGGTAACCCAGTCACAAAAGAATACACATGGAATGCAAACTCTGATAAGTGGATATTAATTAGCCCAGAATCCCTGAATACCCAAGGCATAAATCGCATAACAAATGACTCCCATGAAGAAGTATGGAGACGGTCCTGATCCTGGAAAGGATTGATCTAGCATTGGAGGGGAATATAAGGACAGAGAAAAAGGAGGGAGGTGATTGGAGAAGGGATGGAGAGAAGAAGGTTTATGGGACATATGGGGAGGGGGGATCCGGGAAAGGGGAAATCATTTGGAATGTAAACAAAGAATATAGAAAATAAAATTATTAAAAAAATTTTGCATTTCATGTCCATCTACAGCGACTTGTTGAATTTACCTTAAAAAAAAAAAAAAAAAAAAAAAAAAAAAAAAAAAAAAAAGCAAACCTCAGTCCCATGAGAGCCCATGCTTCCTAAAATCTCCTGACACACTATTGGACTGACTTTGCTATTTAAAAGCCTATTGAAGTTGGCCCGCTGCCAGTACAAGGCATTTTGAGTTTCAATTTTGTTTCCCAAACAGGAAGCTGCCAGCAGTGGAAAAGTTTCTTGCTTCATTTTCTGCAGGCTTGGTCACCGAGACAGAAGCTGCCCTCCCCTCAGTGCAGACTCTTCACACAGGTACGGACTGAGGCTTTCCATTAACCCCTATTTGTTTGAAAACAGGAGTGTTTAAGAAATTGAAAACAATTATTTAAATGAACATTTTTGTACTGATTTTCTTGTTACAGGTTTACCTCTTGTTCCTTAATGTTCTGTCCTGTGTTCTGTGAGACAATCAGAATAAAGAGAGCTTTGCGTGCTTCTTTCTAGACTTCAGTGTTTAAAGAAGCCCGTGCTGCCTCCTCCACTAGACTGAAGTATGGCTATGAGAACTCGTTTGACATGGCAGCAAGAAAAGTGCCTGCAGAATTATTTAGGAGGAAAACGGTTTTGTCTTCTTTACAAGGCGAGTGTGCAGAAGTTTTCTTCTCAGAATTTGCTCTGTACATGTGACAGTCAAGGTCCTATCATGATAGTGGTTTACAGTGAAAACTGTGTTATTGGCTTGTACCTGCAAGAGGGCATCCGGGGGAAAGAAGTTTCTATCACCGCTTTTGCACTCCAAGAGACTGGATTTTCACTATGTGCAATAGGAACGGATTCGCCATATTTATTGTTCCTTATTAGAAAAAATTCTGGTTTATGTATACTGTTAGATGAGAAAACTGTGGCTATAAGTCCAGGAATCCGTAAAATGCTTCGACTGCCTGATCACAATGATGTCACATCTATTCAGGAGTGTGAAGCTTTTCGATGTGATGGTAAGTTGCTCAGATAAACCTTTCGAAGCTCTCCCCTTTCTGTTTGGTGACATATGACAATGTTAGATGACAAAACCCTGAGGGAAGGACATGTTTGAACTCAGGCTCTCAAATCTGGAGAGATGACCCACAGAGATGACCTGGCCAGAAATTGCTAAAATTCTATCATGAAGTGCAACTACTTAACTATGTATAAACTCTCTAGGATGTTGATGTCTTGGGTAATGACATCTGCAGACTTCACTATGACCCCTCTCTCCTTTTGCTTTTTGTCATTTGGCTTTTGTGAGTTTGACTGTGTTAGATTTCTCATAATTCTGTGGTCACATAGACTTGGCTTTCCTTAATTAGGCCAGGAGTTTATTAGTTCAATTCAGTTTTAAAGAATCAATTGCATCATTAATTTGTCCTTGCCTAAGCTTTTACAGTTTATAATCATAGTTTTATTAATTACTCCTGTTTTGGTTGTTGTTGCTTTTGGTTTCTTTGGAGACACAGTCTCTCTGTGTAGCCCTGGATGCCTGGGACTTGCTTTGTAGACCAGGCTGGCTTGAACTCACAGAGATCCTCCTGCCTCTGCCTCCGAAGCACTGGCATTAAAGGTGTGCTCCACCACTGCTTCACTCTTCAATGTTCTTAAGAGATCCTACAGTTTTTGTTTCTGTTTCCAAGCATTCCTTATTTTCTATTTTATCACAAAGTTGCTGTAAGGTTTTCATGTAGTTGATTTAACATTACTGTTGTTTTATCTTTCCTCTCAGACACAGGTGCTATTTCAGAGTGCTTTATATAAACTCAAAAGTTTTATTTTATTTTTGAATGTTTTCTTTTAATAATTTATTTATTTTATGAGTACCCTGTAACTGTCTTCAGACACACAGCATAAGAAGGCATTGGATCCCATTCCTGATGGTTGGGAGCCACCATGTGGTTGCTGGGAATTGAACTCAGGACCTTAACCATGCACATCAGTGCTCTTAACCATGGAGCCATCTCTCTAGCCCCCTGCATGTAGTTTTTATTTCAAGTTTAAATTATATTTTGGTCATTTATATTTGGTTTATATATATATATATATATATATATATATATATATATATATACACACATACATATATATTTGAATGCAATCTTTATAATGTATGGTTTGGGTAATTTAAGCTATTTGCTTGGTTGTTCTACATGTGACCCCATAGTGAGAGTTATTAGAGATTTGGTAGCATTGCTAAGCTAATAGTTTCTTGGAGTGACTAGACATTATTTTTTTCTCCTTTTGTCTTCTCTTTTGAGTCAGGAATGCATTAATTGAATAGAAGTTCCTATTGATAACTGGAGCAGACAAAAATTTGTGTATATTTTCAAAATTATTTTTCTGCATCTCTGCACACTGTGTCTTTCAGACCTAATACTACATGTGGGGAAAATATCAATGATATTCGTCTTACCTTGGTGTCTATACTTCCATGTTCTGTTTCTCTAATTCAGAAGACACTCCCAATTCCAATCTCAATTCCTGTCAGAGCGAAGCTGAAAGGCCGTGGAGCAGCTGGGAGAACTCATCAGCAGCCTCCTCCCAAGCTCTTCTGTCTCCAAATGAGGCACAGGCAGCATGAACGAGGCTAAGGCACAGGCAGCATGCATGAGGCTGAGGCACATGAACGAGGCTGAGGCACAGGCTGCATGCACGAGGCTAAGGCACAGACATCGTGCACAAGGCTGAGGCACAAGCAGTGTGAACCAGGCTGAGGCACAGGCAGCGTGCACGAGGCTGAGGCGCAGGCAGCGTGCACGAGGCTGAGGCACAGGCAGTGTGCACGAGGCTGAGGCACAGGCAGTGTGAATGAGGCTGAGGCACATGAACGAGGCTGAGGCACAGGCAGCGTGCATGAGGCTGAGGCACAGGCAGCGTGCACGAGGCTGAGGCACAGGCAGCGTGCACGAGGCTGAGGCACAAGCAGCGTGAACGAGGCTGAGGCACAGGCAGCATGCACGAGGCTGAGGCACAGGCAGCGTGCACGAGGCTGAGGCACAAGCAGCGTGAACGAGGCTGAGGCACAGGCAGCATGCACGAGGCTGAGGCACAGGCAGCGTGAACGAGGCTGAGGCACAGGCAGCGTGCACGAGGCTGAGGCACAGGCAGCGTGCACGAGGCTGAGGCACAGGCAGCGTGCACGAGGCTGAGGCACAGGCAGCTGCACGAGGCTGAGGCACAGGCAGCGTGCACGAGGCTGAGGCACAGGCAGCGTGCACGAGGCTGAGGCACAGGCAGCGTGAACGAGGCTGAGGCACAGGCATCGTGCATGAGGCTGAGGCATAGGCAGTGTGCATGAGGCTGAGGCACAGGCAGCGTGCACGAGGCTGAGGCACAGGCAGCGTGCACGAGGCTGAGGCACAGGCATCGTGCACGAGGCTGAGGCACAGGCAGCATGCACGAGGCTGAGGCACAGGCAGTGTGAACGAGGCTGAGGCTCAGGCAGCGTGCACGAGGCTTACTTGTGAATGATTACTTATAGCTTTGACTCTAGTGACTTTGCTCACATTTGTTTGACCAGCCAATTTAGGAATTTATAACCTATGTAATCTATATTATTCGTTATTTCCCTTAGAGTTACTGGATGAAAGAATGACAAGAGGCGTTGCTGTGTAAGTCAATGAATTTTAACTATTTTATGTTTAATTAATTATTCGCTTTACATCCTGATCACTGTCCTCCTCCCACAGATATTCTCCCTACCCTCCTCTTCTCCTCTGAGAGGGTGAAGGCCCCCTTGGTACCCTTGGTATCCCCCCACCCTACCACATCAAGTCTTTGTAGAGCAAGAGCATTCTCTCTCACTGAAGCCAGCCTGGGCCCAGCTAGAAGAACGTGTTCTGTAGATAAGCAATAGCTTTAGGCATAGCCCCTGCTCCAGTTGTTCAGTACCCACAGGATGACCGAGCTGCACATCTGCTACATGTGGGTGGGGAGGCCTAGATCCAGCCCATGCATGCGCCATGTTGGTGGGTCAGTCTCTGAGAGCTCCAAAAGGTTCAGATTAGTTGACTCTGTTGCCTTTCTGTCAAGTTCCTATCCTCTCTGGGGCCCTCAATTCTTTCCCCAAGTCTTTCATAAGAGTCCCCAAGCTCCATCCACTATTTTCCTGTGGGGTCTCTGCATCTGCTTCAGTTGGCTGCTGGATTGAACCTCTCAGAGGACAACCGTGCTAGGCTCCTGTCTGTAAGCATAACAGAGTATCATTAATAGTTTCAGGGATTGGTGCTTGCCCATTGGATGGGTCTCTGGTTGGGCTGGTTATTGATTGGTCATTCCTTCAGTCTCTACACCTAGGTCTTGCATTTCTTACAGATAAGACACATTTGTTGAAGGTTTTGTGGGGTGGGTTGGTGTCCCTTTAGTTTTTAACATTTCATTACTCTATTACCTTTTATTATGACAAAGTATGTCATCAAAATGGATGGCACAAATTATTATAGTTAACACATAGACTGTCAATGAATAACCAAAACCCATGTCTATAATTGCTAAACAAATTGATCCTAGTAATGTTAAAAGAGAAATCAGTGGAAGGGAACTATTTCCTCAAGTAATGCTTTTTACTTGAGGAAAATTAATGCTGCCTATGTGTTTGTGTTTTTTTAGAATTCTTATAGTAAGGTTTTTGTTTTAGGGTGTGCTGAGAATTATTACTAGGCTGAGAATATCTGTCAGTGAGAACATGTTAGAAATGGCCTATGTCTATAAACTTCCAATGTATTTTATATGACAACTTTTAAAGTTTATCGTTATTAATCATCACACTTGGCATGACTGATATCTATTACTGAATTTACAAGGTGTAGTAATATAAGTGGACAGTTCTGTGACTGATCAGCAATATTTGTCTTTCTTTTACAATATGACTTATTAGCTATGTTTCAGTTGTTATAACAACATACCACAACCGAAAGCAACTTAAGGAAGAGAGGGATTATTTTGGCCTAGGGATAGAGACCATCATGGTAGGGAAGATATTGCAACAGTCATGGACATCGTGGCAGCAAGGCCAAGGAAAATGGCCGGTTACCCTTTCATCTACAAACAGGAAATGCAGAGAGAAAAGACCGGAAGTGGCTGAGGTTACAAGCACACACAGCCGGCCTTCACTGATGTTCTCTTCCAGCAAGGTTTCCCCTCCTAAAGGTTCTGTAAAATCTTTCCAAACACCAACACCACCTGAAGACAGAGTGTCCAGTTCCCTAAGTCTGTGCGGGACACTCTCATACAAGCCAATGTATTCAATGGGCTTGTGTGCACTGGAAGAAGGCAAGCTGCAAATTAGAAATGCTATAAAGAGGAGAAGTAACTTAGTAGATGACGCATGGTGAGATCGTGTGAGCCGACCAGTCAGTTCTTAACATCTGTTACATTTTAACAGGTTACACAGTAATTTACTGCAGGCTCTGAGAAACTACAAGCCATATGGAGACCTGGTTCAGCAAACACGAATTCTGCTGCTGGGTCCTACCGGAGCTGGGAAATCTAGCTTTGTCAACTCAGTCAAGTCTGTGTTCAGGGGCTGCATCACACACCAGGCCTTGGTGGGCTGTGACGAAAATGGAATATCTGACAAGGTACGTGTGTTTTCACCTACCTAGGCTTCTCTGGTTCAACTTAACTGTATTGGGAACTATTTTGCCAATTAATCTTATGTAGACTCTATTTAAAGTTATAGCATAAAGAAACACGGTTTTCACGTTGTTGCCCTCACTTTTCAGTATAGGACATATTCCATCATGTCCAAGGATAACAGTGGCCCCCTGCCATTTGTTCTGTGTGACTCACTGGGGCTGTGTGAGAATGCCGGCTTGCACACAGCTGATGTAGGCCACATCTTAAAGGGCCACACTCCTGACAGATACGAGGTAAGACTTGACAGATACCAGGTAAGACTTGACTGTTTTTTTTTTTTAAATGAACTTATTTTTAAAATGTTTGTTTTGCCTGCTATCATCCACCTTATACCCTGGCCTAACACTACCACTTGAGTGTGCTAAATGGTAACAGAGGATTCTTCTGTTACACCGATTAAAACGGCCACCAAGTGTGTGTACTGTTTTTCATGAAACAGACATCCACCTGTATGAATTTTATATCTAACTTCAGTTTTGCCAGTAGGAAATCTGAAGGCAGAAACTTGGGGATGTGAGAGCTTTCCTGGGGTTATTAATTTCAGAAGTTTCCTCTAGTGTGAGCACAGCAGCCTGAGACACTGTGTAGGTCAAGGTTTCTATCACTGTAACAAAACACCGAGACCAAAAAGCAAGTTGGGAAGTGAAGGGTTACCTCAGCTTATGCTTCTGCACTGCAGTTCATCGTCAAGAGAATTCAGGACAAAACTCAGGCAGGACAGGACCCTGGAAGCAGGAGCTGACCAGAGGCCATGGAGGGGTGCTGCTTACTGGCTTGCTCCTCATGACTTGCTCAGCCTACTTTCTTATAGAACCCAGGGCCAACAGCACAGGGATGGCATCACCCATAATGGGCCAGGCCCTCCCCACTAAGAAATGGCACACACTTCAATCACTAAGAAATGGCACACAGGCTTACCTACGGCCAGATCTTTTTTATTTTTGTAAATAAAACATATTTTATTATTTTATCAGGATCTTTTTACTGCCTTTCAGTTTTCATGGACATTTATGTGTGTTGTTAAGATTTTTATATATCCCTGTGAGATAAGTTTTGTAATTTTTAGTCCCTTTTTTTTTTTTTTCTGATAACCACTTGGGACAAACAAACTGAAGTAACTGTCTTAGTGTCTGGCAGCCACATGTGTGTCAGTGGTTCTGAGGCCCATCATTGTTTTGCTTGTTTCTGGCAAAACATCATATTTGTCTTGAGGCAAATTTAATATGTTTAATATGTTATTTAAGTGCTCATGATTTGGGAAACTACAGAACTCAACTGTTAGAGGGCCCAATGATGGGCTATTAGGGCCACAATCTACATGAAAACTTATTTATAAACATATTTAACAGATTTGATACCCAGACGGCTGGATTCTCCTCCAGAGTTTCTGATTCATTAGGTCAGGGAGAGACACAAGACTTTCCAAATGGAGTTTTAGACATCTGGGGGCTGTGTCCCTCACCGGAAGAGTGGATGTAAAAAATGTGGTATATCTACACAATGGAGTACTAGTCAGCCATTAGAAACAATGAATTCATGAAATTCTTAGACAAATGGATGGAGCTGGAGAACATCATACTGAGGTAACCCAGTCTCAAAAGATCAATCATGGTATGCACTCACTAATAAGTGGATATTAGCCTGGAAAACTGGAATACCCAAAACATAATCCACACATCAAATGAGGTACAAGAAGAACGGAGGAGTGGCCCCTTGTTCTGGAAAGACTCAGTGTAGCAGTATAGGGCAAAACCAGAACAGGGAAGTGGGAAGGGGTGGATGGGAGAATAGAGGGGGGAAAGGGGACTTATGTGACTTTCTCGCAGTGGGGGGCCAGAAAGGGGGAAATCGTTTGAAATGTAAATAAAAAATATATATCGAATAAAAAAAAAAAGAAAAAGAAAGAGGGCATCAGATCCCAGGATAGATGGTTGTAAGCCACCATGTGGTTGCTAGGAACTGAACTCAAGACCTCTGGAAGGACAGACAATGCTCTTAACCACTGAGCCATCTCTCCAGCTATGGCACAATTCTTGAGAGTGAATTTTGTAGATTGAAAAGTGTTGCAGTAAATGGCAGATTGCTGGCAAACTGAAGAGGCATGATTCTCCAAACACAGCCCCCACATGTCTACAACTCCATTTGTAAAGTCTTGTGTCTCTCCCTGACCTACAGCCAGATCTTACGGAGGCGTTTTCTCAACTGAGGTTCCTTCCTCTCTGATGACTCTAGCCTGTGTTGTTAACATAAACGAACACACACATTAGGGACTCAATATTTTTTCCCTAAGATGTCATATGTTGAAGCCTCAGACATCAATGTGTTGGTATCAATAGGTAGAAGCTTTGGGGAATAGTGATGTCTTGTGGATGGAGCCCTTAAGGATAGAATTAGTGCCCTTCTCAGCTGATCTCTCTCTCTCTCTCTCTCTCTCTCTCTCTCTCTCTCTCTCTCTCTCTCTCTCTCTCTCTCACCATACGAGGGGACAGGCTAAAGATGAACCTCTGAACAACCATCAGTAGACATAAGCTTTTCTGGCGCCTTGATTTTAGAATCTATGTGAAAAATTGATTTCTTTTTAAACACAAAATGCTAGTAAATTTCTAGCAACCTCGCCTAAGTAAGTGTGTGTGTCTTCCATTCTCTGCTTCTCAGCCTGTGCTGACCACAGGAGGGAACAATGTAGGGGAAAGTCAAAGAGTTCTTTTAGTCTCTACTTTGCTTTAAATTTCTAGTCATCTCCACAAACACTTAGATAACAAAGTAATCTTTAATCGTGAACCAAGTGAGTAGCCCATTGTGGCTGTGTCTCTCACTGATGTCTTTGTAATCCTCTGTGCAGGATGTTTAAAATGTAGGAGAGTCACATTTTGCATTCTGTAAGTTTTTTCTATCAATATGTTTATTTATTCCTTTGTGATATCACCTTAATTACACAATTAAACATATTGTTTAATCATTTTTATTACTGCAGGAATAAATTATTTCTTGACATACTCTATCATATCCAACTCTCTTGCTTTTCTTGACAATTTTTGTTAAAGATTTATTTGTTCATTTTATGTATGTGAGTACACTGTAGCTGTCTTCAGACACACCAGAAGAGGGCATCAGATCCCACTGCAGATGGTTGTGAACCATGTGGTTGCTGATATTGAACTCAGGACCTCTGGAAGAAAAGTCAGTGCTCTTAACAGCTAAACCATCTCTCCAGCCCCCTCTTGACAGTTTTCATACATATTTTTGAAAGCAAGCTTTCTTGTGATTGACTTATTATTGTTTTGAGGGAAATTTTATTAATACTTCGTGGCTTAATTTAATTTGTATGTTCACATATCCTGTGCTTTATTCAGAAAGACTGGTTTAACTTTTTGATCTTGGAAGTTTCTTTTATTTCTTAATATAGAGGTGGCATGTAGGCATGTATGTTTAAAGACTTTTTTTTATTATAGAACACTTAAAATTTGTATAAAAGTAGACAAAATAGATTAGTGAATTCCTATGTACGCAGCTTTAGAATGAGCTTCAAAATAATACATAATCTTATTTAATCTGCATTTCTCATCTTCTCTTCTCCTGTACCACTCGGAAGCAAATCAGAGAAACCATAAGTAGGGTGTGTGTCACCTGGCTGTGTGTGCCCCATGTTGAGTGCCAGCTGTGGTGTGAGCTTTGGGGACCAGCTGTGTTTCTGGGTCCCCTGCTTCCTTCCTCTAAGGTGTGCAGGTGCCGCTGCACAGCAGACTGGAACAGCTCTTTAGGACAAAGGCCTACTCTGATGGTCTTCAATGAAACAGCCTGAGCACATACCCCTATCGGGGTGGGCTTGGATGCATACACTTTACTTGGGGTGGAAAAGGGTTATATACAAACTTTGGAGAGTGGGATGTGGTTTTCAGGGTAAATGAAAATCATTGACTAGAGTTGAAAGGACTGCAAATGCTTGATTTGTGTGTGAAGGCATTCCAGGAATCCCAGGTACTTGCTGGGTGGGTTCTTACTATTAAGGGTTTGGGGGAAGTTGAACCTTGAACTTCTGCCAAGGACTAATCCACCTTCCTGAGGTAGAGGGTGTGGGGAGTCAGGACCCCCAGTCAATATCAGAAAAGGGGAAGACTTTCTGGTAAAGGGAGTCCTCCATTATTTTTTTTTATTTTTTTACTGAGCTCAGAGGAGCTATCTAATCATGCCAGACTGACCTTAATTAGCAAGTTTTCCTCACACAGAGCAGTTTGAGTATAGCTGGGTATCATTTTTATAATACAAAGTAATACATATATATATATACATATATATATATATATATAATGTTTTTGAACATTGTTATAATAACCATAGCATGGTTACTTTTGTCTTATTAAATATTATTATACTCTGCTTTTCCTTGCAATTTAACTAGATAAATCTCTCTCTCTCTTTCTCTCTCTCTCTCTCTCTCTCTCTCTCTCTCTCTCTCTCTCTCTCTCTGTGTGTGTGTGTGTGTGTGTATGTGTGTGTGTGTGTGTGTGTGTACGCTCATGTGGAAGTGGATAGGTCAGAAGACATGCTGAGGAGGGTTGGCTTTCTCCTTCCGCCATCTTGTTTCTGGGATTGAACTCAGGTCTTCAGGCTTTGTGGCATATGCTTCCACCTGCTGAACCAGCTCACCAGCACTGCAACTGTCTTTTTAAGAAATTGGAATGGTCGTTTACTAGACCTCTTCATAACAAGACTCTGATTGCATCCTTAGGCGTTATTTTATGTAGCTCTCTGGTTTCCACAGTAAAAAAAAAAAAATAGTTAATTGAGTTCAGAGAAATATTGCAAAGTGGATTGATTGTACTTCATAGGTGGTGTACCTTCTGCAGATGCATAATGTCATTTTTTTATTTCATTAGTGCTTAGTGTGAGAATCACTTATTCATTAGAGTGAATGCAGTGATGTCCTCTTTCCATCATTCTTCTCTCATGCCCACTATTCTGATTTCATAGTGGTACTCACAAATATAAAGGAAACTCAGGATATAAAAACAACTTTGATTTTTTTTGTTTTTTTATGAACTTTTGAAAATTATAACTTGTTTTCTGAATACTTGCCATCAATTACCAGTTATTAATTTATTATCATTGTGAATTCAACATAAACTGACTATATTTTATATATTTTGATACATTGTAATTTTTCCATTTTCCAATGCTGGGACCAATAGGGACTTTACAATCTAAATCCCAGGTCCTTTGACAGAGACACAAGTCTTTCTGTGTTTCTTGCTCTGTTGTGTATTAAGTACCTCAACTACATCTTGTATGTTTCCTGTCCTGCACAGTGAATCAGTTATTTCTTAACAAAGCCTTTACTTGTAGCATTAGAAAAATTGTTGCTATTTTGTTGGTCAATTTTTTTTCTTGCACTTTTCAGGTAAACGTATTTTTTCATGATAAGCTATCTTATACATTCATAAATATGTATTAAATCCTGGACTTGAGAATTTTAATTTATTTTTTTCTAGTTATATTTTACTAACTTCATTGTAATTTGAGAATTCTTATTCTCAAACAGCAGAGTTGATTAGAACATTGTATCAACTAATTTCTTCATCTTACACAGGAATGTCAGAACAGACTCCATTATTAGTGTAAGCCACCTAATTTTAATATAATCATATTTAATATTACATAGTAAAGTAACAATCAAATCTGGATATAATGTAACAATTCTAGAAGACTTTATACCATGTGGGACGTGCATCATCTAAATGGGGCATACATACTAATTATGCTGCATTTTGTAGTCAGCCAGAAACAGTTTAACTTTGTGCTTATTTCATCTAAGTACCATGTTTAATCTGATTTATGGATTTAAAAAGTGATGAATTGATTTTCTTTCTCTTTTTATCCAAACAGTTCCCTTTGTTTTTCCTTTAAGAAATCAGAACAAATTTATGACTTTCTTCCCATCTGCAACATCAAAGAAAATACATATATTTTTGTATTTCCTCCCATTTTTGAGAAATGGTAGTGTCCTAAGGCTAACTGATAGACTGTGCTTTTGTCGTGTGCATAGGCTCACAGTCAAGATGCTGTGTGGATACTGTGCTGTCTTTATGCCATCATTTCTGTGAGACACACCCAGGGAGAGAGCACTTGTCAGCTCAAGAGTCATGGCAATTTTGCATCTTGAAACATCCTTCTTCCTCTTAACGCACTATGTGATGTTCCAACTTCCTCTCCACATGCTCTGACTTCTGTTTTCATACAGATGGTTTCTTTTATTTAAAGCACTTCCTGCCACAGTCTTATTCACTTTCTTGAGAACTTTATTTACGTATCTGTTGATCAGAGATGCATTATCAAATTTTCAAATGCATAGGACTGGAGTATCATTTATAAACAAACACACTGTGACTTCCATCTTCTTATACATTTTACAGTTTGATTCCATGAAACCAATCACACCAAAACATCCAAACTATATCCATGACCCACTGCTGAAGGACAGAATTCACTGTGTGGTGTTTGTGTTTGATATCAATTGTTTTGAACTGCTCTCTTGTGAGTTGGTGGCAAAGATCAAGCAAATTCGAAGAGACCTGATAAAACGCGGTGAGTGTTTTTGCTTTTTGCTACTGAAGGTAACTGACTAGACTTAACAGCAAAATTTTGGGGAATGAGATAAAGGAGTACAGTTCCTGCAAATGGGAGTCTATCTGGCTCATCACATGTGACTCAAACTCAATTTCCCTCCACTCCTTAAAATGTAATGATAGGACCTCCCTATGATTATTTTGACTGTAAATATTACCCAAGGTGAGGAATAGCCATCCCCATATACACATACTGCCTCATATTTTGTCATGTAGTTTTTGGCTAGGTGTTATAAGGTCCAGTCTTTTCTTTTGGACCTTGAAGGATTAGAATATAGATAGCTATAGTTTAGGGGAAAAGGCCAGCTTATAAGATGTCTGGTAGAGAACGGCACCAGGAAGGCATAAGGGAACACAAGCTGGCAGTTCTGCTGCCATCTCTGGCTTCTTTTGGATTTATACATCAGAGTTGGAAAGAGTTCACCACAAATTTGACTAAGAAGCAAGGAATGATTGACTTACCTGCTCCCAGAAATTGAAAGGTTTAAAAACTTGGACAGGGACTTTTTTTTTGTCAACACCATGAAAAAGGAGTAGCATACTCATGAGAAATGATGGTTTCTCTCACTTTTGGAGAAGTCCCATATTCTGTAGTTTTTTTTCAGGACCTATTAAGACAACACATTTAGGATCGAATAGCAATTGGCAATAATATGGGGTAAATTTTGTTTTTTCCAAAAAGTGGTCTCTAGTGAAGCTTCATTTCTTAGCTTGAAACGAAGGGGGCATTGCATGCAGAAGAAATTCCAGCATATGGTGTGTGTGTGTGTGTATGAGATACAGGGGCACTGGAGGTAGAAAATTCCCTAAATCTAAAGTTGCCCCATTACCTGCTGGCAGCAATACTGATAACTTACTAACGTAAACAAGTTGTTGATGTCTGTAAGGATAAAATCCTATACATCTCTTCAACACAGGCATTCTGCATTTGGCTTTGCTTACACACGTGGATAGCCTGGATCGGATTACAAAAGCAGACCTGATAGACATATACAACTATAGGCCTGTGAAATCTAAGGTAATACATAAACAGTTCTCAGAGGAATGTCAATATACAAGCTATGCAACATCATATAAAGAATAATAAATATACTAAACTAGAGAAGAATTAAAATAATTGCTACAATAGTTAGAACACACTTCCCAGGTTTAAAATATTAAATAACCATAAACTTATCTTTGTGTTGAACATAATGTTTAATTACATTTGCTGCAATTTAATTTAATTAAAAATTTTCATTGATTTATTTATGATCAAACCAATATTATAGTCTCTATTCTGATATGCAAATAATGAATACAATTACTGTACTAAATATCTTAAATTTTATAGACAGAGGTGACAGTAAAGAAAAACACACAAAGGAATATGACATGATTACACATAATAAATATCATGTAAAAATGGTGAAGATACGTTCTGATGGTTTGAAGAAGAAGAAAAAGCACAAGGGATGATTTTCCTTGCAAGGTGACACTGAGAGATAGTGTCTAAGCATTTTAGTAAGAGAAAAGACAAAAGGAGAAAGTGATTCTGGACATGGGGTGGAAAGGTAGCATGTCTGAGATGCCTGGGGTACTCAGTGTAGTGGGCATCTAGATGTTTGAAGTAAACAGAAAGGCAGAAGCCGGCAGTGATGATAGATATTTCATTTTATGATTTTACATCTTAGAGATCATAGACATTAGAAACTTGCCATATATTCAACCATATATATGTGTGTGTAAAATTATATTGTTTTGATCTGAATTTCCTTAAAATACAGATTTGCTTATTGTCTTAAAAAATGATTTCTTTCAATTCTGTAGAATAGACTGGAGGCAAAATATTGCAGAGATTGTAAAACGAGTTGTGCACATGTCCACACAGGCCATACTTCTGCACCACTATATATGTGGTGGATTTTTCTTATTGAATCATACTACCAATCCAGGAGATAGGTGCAAATAGCATTGCTTGGCAGATGAGGGGACACTATGAACTAGAAACAAGGCTTTGCCAATGTTTATTAATAGTGCTAAGAAATGACAGTGCTGTATTGGAAGCCTAGGTGATCTATGTTCAGGAAGAGCTAATCTAAGCAAGAATTAAACATTAAACTGGTCTAATAAAGTAGGTTTATCCTGGACATACCTTGGAAAGGAAATTGAAATTTCTAGACACTAGCCCATACATGTTCAAATTGCCCCAGTTTCATAGGAATCCTGCAGATCAGGAGTCACCATTCATTTTGTTTGCTTTGAATTGCTGTCTTCCACACGTTCCTGCTTTAGTTCTCTACACAAGTGCAGACACAGTTTAGGATCATCTGACCTCATGCTCCCTGCTCATGCCAAGTGCCTTAGGGTTTCTATTCCTGCACAAACATAATGAACAAGAAGCAAGTTGGGGAGGAAAGGACTCGCTTCCCCTGGCTTGCTCAGCTTGCTTTCTTATAGAACCCAGGACTCCCAGCCCAGAGATGGCCCCACCCACAGGAGGCCCTCCCCCCTTGATCACTGAGAAAATGCCCCACAGCTGGATCTCATGGAGGCATTTCCTCACCTGAGGCTCCTTTCTCTGTGATAACTCCAGCCTGTGTCGAGTTGACACAAAGAACCAGCCAGCACAGCACGGTTTCTCTTCGCTCCTACCCCAGCACTCATGACTGCTCTGCGTGGCCCTGACCTCACTCTGTCATCCTCCTTTCTCGCTTGCCAATGCTTCCTGACTCATGCTCAGAGGATTCCTACTCCGTTCCTTTATCTTTTTATCCTTCCCTTCCTTCTCTCTCTCCCTTCTCGTCCTTACCTTCCTCTTTGACTCCAATTTTGCTCCCCTCCCTCTCCCATTACATTTCTTTTCTAAGAGTTCTCATTTTCCCCATACAGTGTAGTTTGATCTTGTTTTCCCTTTCTCCAGTTCCCCCAGTTATTCCCCACCTCCGTACACACCCTGATTTATGCTCTTTCTCATTCAAAAAAATAAAATAAGGAACCACAAGAACCAAACCAAATATAGCAAATACTGATGATGGCAATACATTAAAAAAACCCACAAAACAAACAAACAAACAAACAAACAAAAAACAAGCAAGTAAAAGATCAGTAAGACAAAAATAAAAAAGCCAACACAAAGTTAAAAAGAACCCACACTAATAGATGAACAAAATAAAAAACAATGAAGGTCATTTTGTGTTGACCAGTTATTCCTGGGCATGGGTGCATACTAGAATGAGGCTGATAAACCCAGTAACACTTCACTGGAGAAAACAGTTTTGTTTTTGCCAGTGGGCATCAGTTCCCGAGAGCTCCCTAGTTAGGTATGGGATCTTATGTTCACTTCCCACTCTCAGTGCTAGGATTCTCTCTGGGTTGAATCTGTGCAGACCTTATGCACTCTGCCACACTCTCCGTGGGTTAATATGTGTGCTAATATCCTGTTGTGTCTAGAAGACACTCTATTATTACAATCATATATCACTTCTATCTCTCTTTTTTTTTCTGTTTCAATTTTTTTTATTTTTTTTATTCGATATAATTTATTTACATTTCAAAGGATTTCCCCTTTTCTAGCCCCCCCACTCCCCGATAGTCCCGTAAGCCCCCTTCTCTTCCCCTGTCCTCCCTCCCACCCCTTCCCACTTCCCCGTTCTGGTTTTGCCGAATACTGTTTCACTGAGTCTTTCCAGAACCAGGGGCCACTCCTCCTTTCTTCTTGTATCTCATTTGATGTGTGGATTATGTTTTGGGTATTCCAGTTTTCTAGATTAATAACCACTTATTAGTGAGTGCATACCATGATTCACCTTTTGAGTCTGGGTTACCTCACTTAGTATGATGTTCTTTAGCTCCATCCATTTGCCTAAGAATTTCATGAATTCATTGTTTCTAATGGCTGAATAGTACTCCATTGTGTAGATATACCACATTTTTTGCATCCACTCTTCTGTTGAAGGATACCTGGGTTCTTTCCAGCATCTGGCAATTATAAATAGGGCTGCTATGAACATAGTAGAGCATGTATCCTTATTACATGGTGGGGAAATCAGTGGCCTTCCTATACTCAAAGGATAAGCAGGCTGAGAAAGAAATTAGGGAAATGACCCCCTTCACAATAGCCACAAACAGTATAAAGTATCTTGGGGCGACTCTTACCAAACATGTGAAAGATCTGTATGACAAGAACTTCAAGACTCTGAAGAAGGAAATGGAAGAAGACCTCAAAAAATGGGAAAACCTCCCATGCTCATGGATCGGTAGAATCAATATAGTTAAAATGGCCATTTTGCCTAAAGCACTATACAGATTCAATGCAATACCCATCAAAATCCCAACTCAATTCTTCACAGAGTTAGAAAGAGCAATTATCAAATTCATCTGGAACAACAAAAAACCCAGGATAGCTAAAACTATTCTCAGCAACAAAAGAAAATCTGGGGGAATCAGTATCCCTGACCTCAAGCAATACTACAGAGCAATAGTGTTAAAAACTGCATGGTATTGGTACAGTGACAGGCAGGAGGATCAATCACTTCTATCTCTTACAATCTTTCTGTCTCCTCTTCTGCATAGGTTGATGCCTGAGTCTTCAGGGGAGGAGTCTGATGAAAACATCCCATTTAGGGCTGAGTGCTCCAAAGTCTCTCTTTCTCTGTACGCTGTATAGTTTTGTTTCTCTGTGTTAATTCTCATCTTCTGCAACAATAAGCGTCTCTGATGTGGGCTGAGTAAGGCACTCTTCTATCTGTCCAACAGAACATCATCATGAGTCATTCTATTGGTTTGTTCCTTTAGCACAATAATAGGATGAAGATTTCTCCTAGGCCCATGACCTAGTCTCAGGTTCTTGGTCATGGGATGGCATGGGATATTTAGTGGTGCAAAGGATGACTTCCTTCTCATGGAGTGCGCCTCAAGTCCAATTCAAAAGTGGTTGGTTACACTCTTGACATTTGTGCCACTATTATGTCTGTATATCTTGCAGTCCTTGTAGCTCACAAGAACTGTAGATGGAAGATTGGATAATTGTTTTTCTCCTCCAGTTGCATACAGAGTTCCTTCTAGCACCATGAATGCTAGTCTATAGGTATGAAGCTTTTAATTAGGCACCAGCTCAACTTCTCTGTGTTCTATGCTAGAAGTAAAGTGTCTTAATCAATAAGGCATCATCCTCAAGTTGTGGAGAGAAACTAATGGCTTGACAATAGCCTGTGATTTGGGGGGTGGGGTAGGGGGTTCATGGAACTCTTTTGGCCAATGACTCAAAAAGATGTAACTGATTCCTGGCATGGGATGTTTAACTTGACATGAGATGTCTAGTTGGGGCATTACCTACACTATAATTGACTCCATTTACATTCATTTCATGTTATGTATATAATTTAAGAATTTTATACCTACTAATTTTATACCTTAGTAGATGTAAGATTTCTAAATCTTTCCATATTATTTTTCAGTTTGCCTTTAAATTGTCCTTCCTCATAGTCCCTTCTTTACCCTTCCCTCCCATCCCTCTCTCTATTTAACCTTCCTGTTCTAGTTTCCTCTTTATCCCTCCATACTATACTAGCTTTCTCTGTACTTGGGAGACTCCACCCTCTACCTTTTATTCCTTTACTAGGTACCTAATCTATGTAGTTATTCAGATCGTAGGACACATGCCAAAACCTTAAAGGTAACAAGCACATACAAGAGAAAGCATACAATAGTTGTTTTTTAGGATCTGGATTACTGCACTCATGATATTTTTCTAGCTCCATCTATTTAGCTGTGGATTTCATAATTTACTTTTCTTAACAGCTGGATAATATACCATTGCATAAAGATACCACATTTTCATTATCCATTCATCATTTAATGGACATGTAGGCTGTTTCTGATTTCTGATTATTATGAGAAAAGTAGCAATGAACATGAATAAGAAAAATATCTCTAGTAAAACATGGAGTCCTTTGGATATTTGCCTGAGAGTGGTATAGACGGAATTTGAGGTGGATCAATTTCCAGTTTCCTGAAGAACCATGACACTAATCTCCATAGTGGTTGTACCAGTTTGTTCCCTTATCACGAATGAATAAGTGATCACTTTCGCCACATCCTTGCCAGAATGAGCTGTCATTTGTTTTATTGTCATTTGTTTCATTATGATCGGGGTGAGATGAAGTTTCAAAGTAGTCTTGGTGTGTATTTCCCTAGTGACTAAGGATGTTGGAACATTTCTTGAAATGCTTCCTAGTCACTTGTGTTTCATCCATTGAGAACTCTTTGTTTAGTTCTGTACTCCAGTTTTAACTTTTTTGATGTCCACATATATTTGTTTTTTTTCATTGATTTTTATATATTTTAGATACCAACCCTCCATCAGATGTATAATTGTAAAAGATCTTTTTCCTATTTTGCAGGCTGCTAGTTTGCCCAAATGATGGTGACCTGTCATAAGAAAGTTTTTTAATTTCACGAGGTGCCATTTATTAGTTTTCGGTCTTAGAGTCTGTGTC
This sequence comes from Apodemus sylvaticus, assembly GCF_947179515.1. Taxonomy (NCBI): domain Eukaryota; kingdom Metazoa; phylum Chordata; class Mammalia; order Rodentia; family Muridae; genus Apodemus; species Apodemus sylvaticus. Next base: position 8,925,257 of record NC_067475.1, read on the forward strand.
AGTGTATTCCTTTCAGAACATCTTTTCCTGTGCCATGAATTTAAGGCTAGGCCCTTTCTCCTCTTCTATCAGATTCAGTGTATCTGGTCTTAAACTGATGAACAAAACTCATATTGGAGCTGTTTTTACAGAGCGGTAAATACGGATCTATTTTTTATTCTTCTACATGCAGCCACCGAGTTTGATGAGTCCCACTCGTTGAAGATGCTGCCTTTTTTCCCAGCATGCATTTCTGACTTCTTTATAAATAATCAGCTTTATCAACAATCCATAGGTGTGTGGATTTCTGTCTAGGTCTTCAATGGGATCCTATTGATCAATGTGTCTGTCTTTATGCCAATACCATGCTGGTCTTTATTACTGTAGCATGGTAATACAATTTCAGATCTGGGATGGTGTTATCCCCATCTCTTATTTTTCAGGATTTTTTTTATAATCTTATTTTGTTTTTATTTATTTTTTTTGTATGTGTCCTTCCATATGAAGACTTTCCCATTTCTGCGAACAATTACATTGAAATTTTGCTGGGGTTGAATCTGTAGTTTGGTTGTGGCGAGATAGCCATTTTCACACTATCAATCAGAGCGTGTCATTTGTTTTTAATTCATGTTGAATATATTAATGCATTTAAAATAAGATATCAGTGATATTGGAACTTGATATAAAATTCTTCAAGAGAGAAAATACTACAGAGGATCTGGCCTTTGATTTTTAAAACTATAGAACAATGACCATCAAGCTCTTACTTTTTTCAATACTTCTCTTATACTTTATATTGGCATTAGAGTTTTTACTATGTGTGTGTGTGTGTGTGTGTGTGTGTGTGTGTCTTTGTTGGGGTGCATGTGTGTTTATGCTTACATGTCTATAACTGCAGCCCTAATTCAATGTTAGACATCTTCTCAATTGATCTCTACTTCACTTTCTGAGACAAAGTCTCTCACTGACCTTGGAACATGCTTACCTGCCTGGAATGGTAGACCAGTAAGCCCCTTTGCCTTCAGTCTCTTCCTTAACACTAATATGTTTAATATGTGTTGTCACAGATCAAACACTGGTCCTCAGTTTTACACAGCTCTGGGTTTCCAATTTTGTATTTCAGCTGGAAGTATTCCATAAAGTCTTTGGTTTTGCCTTATCTGACACCTTGGTGGTGAGTAATTATGACTCAGAATGGCAGCTGGACCCAGTGAAGGACATGCTTATCCTCTCAGCCCTGGAAGAGATCCTGTATACTGCAAATGAATTCTTAGAGGATTTGCCCTTGAACAAATAAGTAGACTGATGATCTCAGAGCTTGAAGGTATCATTGACTTGGCCAGTTCTTGCCTGGGTCTGTTGATTACCTGCTTGCTCTGTTTCTTTAGGCTGTTGGCATGTGAGTAGTCCTGACCTTTATTTAACCCACTGGTTGAATGTATTTTCTTCCACATATTTCCTTCTTGACATCTTCTTCAAATCTGTCTTGGAAGAGCTGTATAACTTCACTCTTGTTTTGAAAAAGAAAATTATGAAGTTATCTATAACCTCTGTTTTTATCTTTTAAACTGGGAGGCTTTGCTTGAGTCCTAGAACTGGATCAACACTGTCTGTCATTAGATATGATGTTATAGGATCTGTCCCTTCCTTAGGACCAAATATATCTGATGTAATACATGTATATATAATACATACATACAATATATGATGTATACATTATGCATATACTTTATGGTACAAATTCAGATACATAAATTTATATGATTATCTGAGTATCTAGAAACCAAAAATGAGGAAAAAAATTTTTTTTTGAGATTGGCCTAACTTGCTTAATAGATTATATTTAGTTGCATACACTTACTTGGGAAAAAACTAACTTTTTACTTTGTAGCTGGAAGAAGCACCATTGTGTGTAGACAGTGTAGTTTCTGGATTCATTCCTCCATCATGCTACACCTAGATAGCATCTATCCTTAGCTATTGCAAATAGTAGTGTGTGTGTGTGTGTGTGTGCGTGTGTGAAAGTACTTTGTGATACTTTCAGCTTCACTTTTTGTCTCCCCCCCCCCCACACACACACCTCCTTCATCTCTGCTTCATTTATTGTGGTTCCTCCTAGGTAAATATTTATCATTTCTGATTATAGACTCATTTTGTCTTTAAGTATGTTCTATTATCAAACTGTGCATATACTGTGCTGTTGCCATTAGAGATTAAATGTTTTGATTTACTTTACTCAAATCTTAGTTCATCCTGTCAGAGCACTATATTCTGTTCATTTACTGCTAATTCTGAAAGGGCTGGGAAAGTCTCATCCTCCTAGCTTGCAGTCTGACTCTGTGTGCTGAGTTTTGCTAGTTCTCTCTCTCAGGATGTGCAGGGTTCTAGTCAGGGTGAGCTTACTTCTCTAGCAACCGTCTGCTTGCTTCTCACCAAAAACCCACTAAAAACATTTTGTTTCTCTTTTCTTAGGTATCAGAAGAAAAATGTTACAATGCTGCAAAACAAGAAAAAGGAGAGACTTTATCATATGTTAATAAGGAACTCATCAAGAGAGTAGTGAGAAAACAGGGAATGAAGAGGACACAGAGACCAGAGTGCAGTGTAAACTGTGCCAGATTACAGTGCTCTGGATAGAAAGATAAATAAGATAAAAGAAATCAGCTATAAAAACCAATCACAATTCTGTTGGATTTATATTCTGTATCTATGAGAAATAAAATAGTTAATTGTTTAAAACCCCAATTCTAAATAAAGTATGTATCATTTATTTTTAAGTTCTACATTGTGGTTATGGGTTTCAAGTGACAAAACACAACCTGGACAACATGGATAAGAAGATGCCTATGTTAGAGACCTAGGATAGGAAAAAACAATCAAATGATTCCCAATGATATTCTGACGTAGTCATAGAGCAGTACCTAGCCCGATAGCCACCAGACCGGCTTCCTCCGGCGGCTTATGGGAGTGCTACAGAGACCAACGGGACATTGGAAAGAGTCGAAATTGGAGATCTCCATTGGGTCCCTCCCTTTGGAGCCTCGGAAAGCCTGCAGAAGAGGAGGAAGATGAGTAGTAGAAGCCAGAGGGGTTGGGGACACAATTAACTAAGCTGGGCTCCCAGAGACTGAAGAGGCAATCTTGCAGCCTGCATGAATCTGTGTAAGGTCTTCTGCATATATGTCATGGGTGTCAGCTTGGTATTTTTGTGGGACTCCTAACAGTAGGAGTGGAGTTTTTTCCCCACACTCAGGGCCCCTTTCCTCCTCCTGGTCTGAGTTGCTCATTCCTGATTTGAGGGTATATGGCTGGTCTTAGTGTATCTTGCTGTGCTGTGTTCAGTTGATATCCTTGGGAGGAATTCTCTTTTCTGAAGGGACATAGAGGAAGAGTGGATCTTGGAGGGAAAAAGGGGGGCCCTGAGAGGAGTAAAGGGAGGGGAAACTGTTTTTAAAATGTATTATGCAAGAGATAAACAAGTAAAAGAAACTTGATATATTAGCACACTGAATTTTGTTAAGTATTGCTAAAAAACCACTCCACAATTTAGCTTAAGTCAGAGCTTATTATTATCTAAGTTTGAGGTTGTCTGTAGGTTTGTTGACCCAACACAGGCTCGGTACAGGTGCTTCCATTCCCATTCGCTGACTCCTGCTTGTTGACTCCCATTCACGATGTGTTTGCAGTGACTGTGCCACTCTGCAGGTTTGCATTCTGAGACAGGAGATGAAGAGACAGTAGGCTCCTAAGAAATTCTTTTCTTAGAAGAATTTTGAGAAACTATAGCAAAACAGTCAAGGTCTCTAACATCCTAGGCATGCAACAAACAAAAGTTCTTTTCTGTTGATGTGCTGTAGACAAAAGCAAGTCACCTGGTGAAACCCAAGAATCTGATGAATTCAATCCATTCTCAATGAGGTTGTAATGTATGTGAGTGTAGGATGTAGAAAAATAGTGTTATCAATAGTTAATTTATATGTCTATTATACTCATATGTGCATGTGTGAGTGTACACAGCAGCATGCTCGATTGTGCATGTGTGTGTCTCTGTGTGTATGTGCATGTGTGTGTCTATGTGTGTATGTGTGTGTGATTGCAGATTGCAAACTTTCTTTTTTACTTTTTTACAATCTTTCTATTGATTCTTCCTTGGGGTTTCCTGATCTCTGGGGTAGGAATTTGACGGAGACCTCCAAATAAGACTCTCCACATAATGTCTGGTTTTGGATCTCTGCATCTGTCCCTATGCACTGGTGGAGAAAGTCTCTCTGATTATGACTGCATAAGTCACTGA